>NC_056745.1:841463653-841568653 GCF_019279795.1 Protopterus annectens
AAGAAATCTGAAAGATCAGGAGAACTACTCTATGATAACTAACCTGGATTTGAAAGCAGAGATGGCCATGCTAATATATGTATACAGACTACTACATGAAAACCTAAACTTCAATTTAAATTGCTCCTGAGCAAAATTGGAAAAAAAGCATATCACTAGGGGTGATTCAAGAGTCCAACAGTCCCTGGGCCTCACCAGTGGTGTTGGTGCCAAAGAAGGATGGCAGCACCAGGTTCTGTATGGATTACAGGAAATTAAATAGTCACACAGAGTCAGATGCTTACCCCATGCCTAGGACAGATGAGGCCCTAGAGCAGCTGGGTGGGGCTAAGTATCTTATAACCATTGATCTTACCAAGGGTTACTGGCAGGTGCCCTTGACTCCCAGTGCTAGAGAAAAGTCAGCCTTTGTGACTCCTTTTGGATTGTACGATTTCACAAAGATGCCCTTTGGAATGAAGAATGCCCCAGTGACTTTCCAGAGGCTGGTGGATAATATCCTAGCAGGAGCTGGAGGGTTTGCCCTTGCTTACCTAGATGATATTGCCATCTATAGCCATTCCTGGCCAGAGCATCTTCAGCATGTCAGGAGGTGCTGGGCAGTCTACAGAGGGCAGGGTTGACCATTAAGTCGAGCAAATATCAGGTGGGTATGGCAGAGGTCTCCTACCTAGGACATAGAGTGGGAAGTGGTAAGATAAGGCCAGAACCTGCCAAAGTTTAAGCTATTCAGGTATGGGCTGCACCTGTTACAAAAAAGCAGGTGAGGGCATTCTTAGGGACAGCAGGCTACTACAGAAAGTTCATCCCTAGTTATAGTACCATAACTGTTTCCCTCACAGACCTGAAAAGGAAGAACAGGCCAGATAAGGTAGTGTGGACCCCAGCATGTGAGCAGGCATTTCAGAAGCTTAAAGAAGCTTTGGGAGGACCCCCTGTGTTAGCCAGTCCAGAATACAGCAAATAATTTGTTGTACAGGTGGATGTTTCAAACCATGGGGTGGAGGCTGTACTTAGCCAGATTTCTTCAGAGGGGGAAGAGCACCCAGTGGTTTTCTCAGTCGTAGGCTCCAACCCAGGGAGGGTTGCAGCCATAGAAAAGGAATATCTAGCTATAGTGTGGGCATTGCAAAAACTTCAGCCTTATCCATATGGATGAAAATTCACTGTAATGACAGATCACAACCCTCTAATATCTTTAAACAGAGCCAGTCAGCAAAATGCCAAATTGCTAAGATGGAGCCTGGGGTTGCAAGGATATGATATGTCAGTGCAGCACCGCAGTGGGAGTAGCAATGCCAATGCAGATGGACTCTCAAGACAGGGAATGGGGTGAGGTACCCACAGATAGACATAACCCTCTCAAGCAGCATTTCTCAAGGGTCACTTGAAAAACTAGCTTGAGTTCTCCAGGGTGGAAGAGATGTGAAGATTGGGGAAAGATGGGCGAAGGCTGCCAGCCTAGAAAAATAGAATTTGATACACAATTCTATCATTTGTATAAATAAATAAAATACAGGCTTGTGTTTTTAAATGATAGAAAACACTGTAAAATGTGAACTTCAAGATTGTTGCAACATTGCCATCTGCTGTAAGGAAAACCAAGCCAAGCATTTCAAATGTTCTTTGAAGTTACAATTATCTAAAGGGTGGTGCCAAAGCGACTGGCTGAACACATTCTTTCTATTGTCTTAACTTAAGGAATAATTGTAAGAGTATACATGTGAAATGTGTTTTATTGTTGTAGTTTCCTGAGCAGGTGTTAGCTTGCTAAATAATGCAGTTTGTTTGCCTGGGAACTCCAGACTAAGTGTGAAAATTATGTAATGTGAATACTGGAAAAACCTAAGTGTCAGAATTATGTAATGTGGGAGGGCCTTAGCAGAGCTGTTTGTTAGTGAGTTTAAAATCTATTGTTGAGAGAGAGAGACTGAAGCATTTTGTTTTGGACCATCAACCCCAGCAGTGCTTATGCTCTTTATGTATGTAAGTAGTATTATAGCACTGTGTTTTCTTTTAAGAATAGCTAAAGATTAGAAAGTTAGATTGTGTTTTTCTTTGACATCAGACCTGTCCTACTGTATTGTTTTAGTGTCTGTGTTATCTCTGAACTCTTAGATATCTCTGTGGTGTAGTAGTATTGTCTTGTGTTTTAATTATTTATTATTAAATATTTTAAAAACATTTACCTGTGGCTGGTTTGTGTAGAGATAGTAGGCTCTAGAGTATATTGCATATTTATAGAGTTGGTTGTAATAAGTCACTCTAATAAGCCTTAGACTGAATAGTCACATTACCAATTGGATAATAATATTGCACAGTAATAATTGGACACTCTTTTAAGGGCCTTTGGGTAGCTGATAAATATTAGCTGGTGGTGGCAGAAATTACTACCATATAGTCTGGGTAAAGGGGCACAGCTAGAAAATCTGTGTCAGCCTTTCCCAGGAGTGTCTGTGAAGTTGTATAAATACTTATCTCAAAGTGTGGGTGTGTGTCAGCTACCTGGGCAGGGACACGAAGCACTGGTGGGACAGAGAGGGTACTGGAGGTTAGCTCTCCAGCTAGGCTGAGATCTAGACTATATAGCTGTGCCAGTGAGAGTCTTATTGGGGACCTGGGGAGGAAGGGAACAACCAGCCCCAGACTGACTGTGATTTCTGTGTGCACTTAAGGTAAATTGTACTTTGCTGCGTGTATTTGTTATCCTTTCCTCTTCTATGAGATGAACTCCCTGGTGTTAGTGGTGAGGATTGAAGCTCCTTGATTGCTGGGCCAGGGCACAGTCGTCACACTTGCCATCCATAAACTTTGTGTAACATTGCATTTTGAATACATCGTAAGTTTTGTCTTAATACATCCCAGTTATCTTATATGCTGTCATAGTTGTCCTCCATCCAGCACAAGCCAGTGTTTGACATTTTTAACATATCAGATTATGTTAACTATATCTAACATGTCAGCACTTCTTCTGACGTGTCTAAAATAAAAATTTGCACAAAACTGCTTTTTTTTTTTCAGGTTTTGTTTTGACATAAGGTATGGAGAATCATTAAATGTCATTTTAAAGGTCCCTTTGTTTTGTTTTTCTTTGGTTCCATCCCATGCCAATTTGGCCATCACCTGCTGATCAGTACCCCCTCCCCCCAATCTCTGGACTTCCTCATTGGATTGACCTTACTGGCTGAGGGGTTAATTTTCTTAAGCAAGTTTTGAGGAGATAGAAAAGAGCTGTGGCTACACCGTCACTTATACTATCACGGTCTTTTTGCTCTGCACTCCAGTCATCCTTGATGTGCTGACCTACATCTTTAGGTCAGTATGCAGTGATGCCATAAGGCAGCTACTTCCACCTGTGGTGTCACATCCCCCTCATTTCCTGCATGTCTAAAAACCTACAAATGTCTCTTGCTTTGTTCTAGTACAGGCATGCACCCTGCATGCCCAAACACCCACCCATCTGAAGTAGGAGAGCAGGCATTGCCTTATAATTTATTTTTCCCATGTTACTAGCTACTCCATTGCCTGAGCTACTACTCAAGTCTGAGACATCAAAAGCACAGTCAGGCCTTCATTTTTTTTCTGTACCACATTGGCAGCATTCAATACCTTCTTACTACTTGCATAATTTTTCTACCATACTAGGAAATGTGGCTTATTTTATTCAACTGCAATTTATTTTTCCCATTATATATTTATTTATCAATAAATACATATTTGTGATTCACAGAAGCTGCCCTTCAGAACAAATAACTTAAGTCATAAACTTTGTGGAGTGTAGTCAATGATGTGTGACCGCTTAAAAGCAAAGGTCCATGCAGGCAGGTGACTTGGCCATACTAAAAAGCTTATGTGTAAATTATGAACGCAGCAGTGTTTTATGTGCCTCAGCCTGCCAGCTGTCTTCTTATGATTATTGTAAGATTAAGGATCTTAAGAACTCTCAAATAAAATCTATTGAACTGCTGTCAAAGCTGTATTATGTTGCAGTAATAATACGTAATTGCATGTATTTGCTTTTTGTTCACCTTTATCTAGGGAGGTAGATAAAGTACAGTTTGAGTGTAGTTTATCAGACTTGCAGTAATTAAGAAATGTTGTACAAGAAAATGTGTCAAGATGGATTGATTTCACAGTGTATAAGTTATGTATTATCAGTGCAGCCATATCTAAGCTACTTCAGTTTATTCAGCTTCTGCACAGGATTTTGTAAAATTAAAATATACTGCATTGGTTTCATGACTTTAAAACGATGTAGCATGTAACAAAAGCCTGGCAAAGAAATGAAACAGTTGACTTGTTGAAATGTTTTCATTTTCTTGCTATGACTTCTTTTTTTAACTATACTTACAATTTATTGTGTCTAATTTTGAGGACTGGAGTACATGAAACACCCAGCATACCACTTTTTACTTTGATACCATCTCTAATGAAGAATGTTAGGGCAGTGACTGGAAATTCCAACTTCAAAGTGGCCCATCTGTATGTCTCATACTTGTCCACCTTCGAAGATTTGCAAATCTTTACTTTTTTGTTTTGTAATTTAATATATACCTTTGACACTACTGCTAAGGGACGAATAAAGTAAAAAAAATGGCAACAGTATATACCTTAGGTGCCTTGTTGTTGCTTTATTTATTGGAATGACTGCATCAATGTATGTGCTCAAGGGCAGGAAGGAGTAGGTAAAGTATACACAATTAGATCTAAGGGACAGGACGGAGCAAGTGCAGTATACACATATAGAGCTAAGGGACAGGATGGAGCAGGTACAGTATACACACACTGAGAGCTAAAGGACCGGAAGGAGCAGGCACAGAATGCACATTGCGAGCTAAAGGACTGGAAGGCACAGGTACAGTATACACACACATAGAGCTAAGGGACAGGAATGAGCAGGTGCAGTATACACATATAGAGCTAAGGGACAGGATGGAGCAGGTACAGTATATACACATAGAGCTAAGGGACAGGAAGGAGCAGGTACAGTATATACACTGAGAGTTAAAGGACTGGAAGGAGCAGGTACAGAATGCACATTGCGAGCTAAAGGACTGGAAGGCACAGGTACAGTATACACACACATAGAGCTAAGGGACAGGAATGAGCAGGTGCAGTATACACACATAGAGCTAAGGGGCAGGATGAAGCAGGTACAGTATACACATATAGAGCTAAGGGACAGGATGGAGCAGGTACAGTATACACACATAGAGCTAAGGGACAGGAAGGAGCAGGTACAGTATACACACTGAGAGCTAAAGGACCGGAAGGAGCAGGTACAGAATGCACATTGCGAGCTAAAGGACTGGAAGGCACAGGTACAGTATACACACACATAGAGCTAAGGGATAGGAATGAGCAGGTGCAGTATACACACATAGAGCTAAGGGACAGGAAGGAGCAGGTACAGTATACACACTGAGAGCTAAAGTACCAGAAGGAGCAGGCACAGAATGCACATTGCGAGCTAAAGGACTGGAAGGCGTAGGTACAGTATACATACTAAGAGCTAAAGGACTGGAAGGCACAGGTACAGTATACACACACATAGAGCTAAGGGACAGGAATGAGCAGGTGCAGTATACACACACAGAGGTAAGGGACAGGAAGGAGCAGGTACCGTATACACAGTGAGATCTAGGGGATAAGAAGGAGCAGGTACAGTATACACAGGGAGATCTAGGGGATAAGAAGGAGCAGGTACAGTATACACAGTGAGATCTAGGCAATAAGAAAGAACAGGTATAGTATACACTCTGAGACCTAAGGGACAGGAAGGAGCAGGTACAGTATACAAACACAGATCTAAGGGACAGGAAAGAACTGGTACTGTATACACACTGAGATCTAGGGTACAGGAAGGAGCAGGTACAGTATACAAACTGAGATCTAGGGGACAGGACAGAGCAGGTACAGTATACACACATTGAGAGTTAGGGGACAGGAACAAGCAGGTACAGTATACACACTGATTTCTAGGGGATAGGATGGAGCAGGTACAGTATACACACATAGAGCGAAGGGACAGGATGGAGCAGGTATAATAAACACACATAGACCTAAGGTACAGGAAGGAGCAGGTACAGTATACACACTGATACCTAGGGGACAGGAAGGAGCAGGTAGTGTGTACACACTGAGATCTAGGGGACAGGAAAGAGCAGGTACACTATACACTCTGAGAGCTAGGGTACAGGAAGGAGCTGGTAGCATATATGTACTGAGATCTAGGGGACAGGAAGGAGCAGGTACAGTATACACACTGAGAGCTAAGGGACAGGAAGGAGCAGGTACAATATACACAGTGAGATCTAGGGGACAGGAAGGAGCAGGTACAGTATAGACAATGAGACCTAAGGGACAGGAAGGAGCAGGTACAATATACACAGTGAGATCTAGGGGACAGGAAGGAGCAGGTGCAGTATAGACACTGAGACCTAAGGGACAGAATGGAGCAGGTACAGTATACACACATAGAGGTAAGGGACAGGAAGGAGCTGGTAGTGTATACACTATGAGATCTAGGGGACAGGAAGGAGCAGGTACAGTATACACATTGACAACTAGAGGACAGAAAGGGGCGGGCACAGTATACACACTGATGGCTAGAGAACAGGAAGGAGCAAGTACAGTATACACACTGAGAGCTAAGGGACAGGAAAGACCAGGTAGTGTATACATACTATACAGGTAGTGTATACACATGTATTTTACTTGACTCTAAGTAAGTACTGTTCACAGGATCCTCCCTATCTATTGAGTACTGTAGCAAAAAATGCATAAGGGATTAACTGAAGTAGTAATACTACTATATATATATATATATATATATATATATATATATATATATATATGTATTATGGCAAGCAAGATAATAGATTCTTGGCTGTGCATACTTTTGATGTTATGTTGTTAATCTTGCCTTTATTCTCACTTGTAGGTCAGTTGCCTCCCCTGGTTACCTCAGATCTCATTTGCCATGCAGCAAAGAAGTTTTGCCAGTCGTAGATCTGTGCTAAGTACAATTTTTGATTGCTATTTTTCTACATAGCTTTCTATATTTCTTATAGTTATCTTCTTCTTCTTCTGATATAATTTAATTTAACATGTTTACCCACTTTCCCCTGTTCTATACATCTGTTTAAGTTAGAGGGCATCTTAGGAAGGTTCATTTTAGTTAGTAGGGGACTTGCTTCACCTTTCTGACAATCCATTTCCTATCTAGTTGTAAAAAATTTAGAATAACAAAAATATAACCCCCTTTTTGTATCTGTTGTTTCTGCGTGTGATCTTGAGTTAAGTCCATTTAAATTCGAGGACTTAAGTTTTCTAAAAGTGAGAGTGGTTGTTCTATTTCTCTTTTCTCTTTCCTACTTTTATTATGTCTCAAACAGGAAAACAAGCCTTTAGGCTTCAAAAAGTGTGAAGTGTAGTAAGAAAATGCAACTTAACGATTCAAACACTTTGTGTGTATATTGTCTAGGGGCTTTACACCTGCAAGAGTCTTTTTCCATTTGACACATCTTCAATCAGCGGGCTTTAATAGAACACAAAAATAAACTGATTTTGAAAGGCCTTTTGAAAATGCCTTTCTCTGAGGCTATATCCACTGATCTGTCAGACAAACCAACTAAGAGACCTTTATTGGAGCCAAGATACTCATTGGAGCCGAAGCAGAAGGCTCCAGAATTGATGGATCAATCAATTGTATTGTATTAGAATTAGCTGTTTTGGAACTGACACCTCCTCCTGTCTCCAGAACTTCCTCGGAGCAGGAATCTCCACTGGCACCAACTGTTTCTTCTGCTCATAGACATAGGAGCCGATCTCCTTCTGTGGAGATTTCTTCCAGCCTCCCTTTCCCAATTTTGGCTACTTCAAGATCAACTACTCTATTCACTAGGTCTACCAGGAGTCTGTCAGATGAAGACATGGATAGGGTTGTGGAGAGACTTTTAAGGACACCTGCTTTGGCCAGAATTCTCATGGATCCAAGCACAAAGGATTCGGTTCAGACAAAAATCCCCTTCCTTCTTTATTTCCTGATCTGATCCATCCTACTGCTTCAGAGCTGGAAGATTCTGACATCCAGGTTGTGTCAGGTCTGGGGCCAATGACTTTCCCGGTTCCAATATCAGCCCAGAATGTCTCCATGCCTTTGGAGCAGGAGACCTCTAGGAGCCGACACTCCCCTGTCGGGTCGGCAGAAACTTCTCGGATATCTTTGGATCTGACTAGGTCTCTGGGGGCCTCAGCACGAGTGAGCTCAGCTGCTACCTCTGCTATGAAACTGCTCTCTTCTGCTCAGGAGGGACTTTCGGCTCCGACGATTTGCTGGTCAGATCCGGGGACTGCTTCGGAGTGGAAGGGTCTGCTTTTGAAGTAATTAGGAGGGCTTTGTTTGCTCCACAGTCTGGTACACAGTCGTTCTGAGTTCTTCCTACCTCTTCGGGCAAGATGTTTTTGTCTTCTCACAGGCCCTCTCCACCGATCTGCAAAGATGCTAGGCCTCAGGATGTGCCTCAGGACATGTAAGAAAAAATATCTGGACTCCCCAGAAGAATCTATCACATCCGGTACCAACCTCAATGAGGCAGAAGGGTCTCCATGATCACCTCCTGAAGATGTCTCCTTCAGAGACATCCTTTAATTATTGAAACAGGGAGGTGATTGGCAGTCTTCTCCCCCTTCAGCTGAGGAGTCGGTCTTCCTGAAGGCGTATGGTTCTCACCCATCAACTTCTTGGGTGACTCCCCCTTTCGATGAGCTTATTGAGCTTATCTCATGAAAGGTCTGGGAGACCCCAGATACCATAGACCCTACTCCTAGGAGGCAAAATAAATACATTACTGCCCCTAAAGATAAAGAATTTCTTACAAAATGTGTAGGAGTCAGTGCCATGGTCAGTGCCAT
Source organism: Protopterus annectens (assembly GCF_019279795.1). NCBI lineage: Eukaryota > Metazoa > Chordata > Ceratodontiformes > Protopteridae > Protopterus > Protopterus annectens. The sequence continues at coordinate 841,472,570 of NC_056745.1, forward strand.
GGTCATGGCGGTGGCCACCAAAAAGGAACTCTCTGTGATGAATACCTTTGTCCATCCTCCTAATAAGGACTCCAGGACAATGGATAGATATAGGAAGGGCGTCTTTGCATCAGTGACCTTTGCCTTACGGCCTCTAAATTACCCAACTCACTTCATAAGACTTCAAAGGGACGTGATGAAAGAGTTATCAGACTCCCTTCAAGGAGCTGTAGCCGATGCAGTGGCAGAGAACATGAGTGCTCAGCTCGCTACCATGAATTCAGTTGTCAACTCAGCCACAAGGCTAATTTCTTATGCAGCAATGGAATGAGTAAGGCAGCAGGCTCAGCTATCGCTAGTACTATACAAGCCTGGATGCGTCTTTGCAATTTCGTGGAACCCTTCAAGTCTTTCTTCATTAATACCCCTTTGTTGGCTCATCCATTTTTGGGCCAAAAGTGAAGGAAACACTCACCAGGTGTGAACAAGAGGGTAAGACCGTGTCTGGCATTGGAGTACATTTTTCCACTTCTACCAAACCCTTTCCCATATATATATATATATATATATATATATATATATATATATATATATATATGTATATATACACACACATGCACATATATACACTGTTTTGTTTTAAATAACTTTTTAAATACTTTCCTATTTTAATTAATGTTCCTATTTCCTAATTCCTATAAAATGTCCTCCCATTGTGAATAATACTCTAATTGATTATCATGTCTAATTTGTAAGATCTTAGAACCTAGAAAAATGAACATTAGAAAATTTACTATACCTTTTACATTTAGCCATATTAAAGTATAATCCTGCTTCCTGTTACTTGACTTCTACTACATCAAATGCAAGCTGGAAAAAGAATTCAGACTTTATCACAATAGTTATATCATCTGCATACAATATACCTATTGACACAAAAATATTGGGAATTAACTCCAATCTTGTATCGACATATTATACTACCTTATTGAATAATTACATTAATTGCTAAACTGAATAAAGCACTTAACGAGCATCCTTGCTTATCTCCTCTCTTCATTTTTATGCTGTTTTCTACCCATCCTGTAACTAACAATCTTACCCAATAATTTGTATAAATATCTTTAATACAGACATATTCTAGCACTAATATCATAACTGTGTAAAACATCCTCTAAGCTCTGACATGCAGCCATGCCAAATACTTTTTGAACATTCCCAACTATTGCTAATCATATACTATTTTGTGAGCTAATACTAACTATAACTTCTTCTAATAAGATTAACATCTCCTCTGTTTGTCTAAATCAGATCCCAGAAACCCAAGAATTAAAAACCTCAAAGAATTCTCTACTTTAATACACCTGTAGGATTTTACAAACTGTTTTGTAATCAGGATATTGAAAGTTAGCAGTATTCTGTTTTTAAAATCTTTCCTATGATATATATAAAAATTTCATAACTCTTTCACATATCTTTATTGCTAACACCATGTTGAATCCATTCATTCAAAATTTTAACCATTATCTTCTACCCGTATTCAAGCTTGATTTACCCCTTCACACAATTTTCTAAATTCCTGTCATCACACTTGATTTTTGAAGCCATCTAGTACCTAGAAAGCCACACTACATGACCAACATAATGGCGTCACCAGAAAGAGGGTACACATTTTACATCTTCCTGAAGCAAAAAATACATGCCCTTGTGTGGAAGAATTTGTCAGTTCATTAATGTCTACAGATTTTACATTGTCTTTTTGATAATGTGCTTATATTTTCCATCATTCTTGTCACTCTGTTTATTTAATGTGTAAGTAGTATCCCACATTCCTACTGGAAGCAGGAAGAGTTATGTGTTATTTGTTATTCAGATTTTATGCTAATTAGATGCCTATACATTTGGGTGGATGTTCCTACTTTTCAAAGGCCTTTATTCCTATTTACAATGTCTGTGGGTTGAGAGGTATGGTTACGTAATATTTTAACAGTTCAAAAGTCTTTTTCCTTTCCTTCATCCCAATAGATAATTTTGTGGATGAACAGCTAACCAGAGTAGAAAGCGCCCATTTTCAATTCAGGTTATAAAAACATGAGCCTATCTTTCTTTGAGCTTTTAATTGTCCAGTTTATTCAAGGTAATGAGTATTTTTGCCTATCAGACATCATCAGATACAATGTTCCTTAAGAAGCAATCTAAATACCTGTAGGAATACAACAGTGAATTACTTTGAAGAAAAAGCATTTTCCTTTTTTTCTCTTGGCTCCAGGGGAAGCAGTCATTCCACTGGGTTTGAGGAGCCTATATGGGGATCTTCTCCACAATGGGTAGTCTACATTTGTTTATTTCGCCATACTGGTAGATGCCAATAGGACAATCACATGTAATATGCCAGTTTTCAACCTATAGTTGCATATTGATAGCCATCCTGAAATTATAGCAGTATCCAAAAAACATATGCCTGATTTATATAGTACTGCACATGGCCTTTTTAGGGCATAGCCCAACAGGGCGGCCGCCAGGGTGCTGCTCAGTAGGGGGCTTTTCAGTTTTTATTTGTAAGAGATAGACTAGGGGGGCACCAGATTGTGTGGTGGGGGCGCCGTGGAGCCCTTTTGCCTAGGGCACCAGTTGACCTAAGGCCGCTCCTGGTACTGCAATATCACTTCAGAGATCCTTTCGAAAGTTCCATATTACTTTCTTTTTCTGCAGAAGTTCAATGGTGTTTCTGTGTAGATGTCAACATCCTATTGTGTAAGGCACACAAAATATCAGTATCTGTTTGTGCACAAAAATCCAGTTATTCTATTACCATTTAATCAATAGATAGTAAACAATCCTTTTCCTTTTGTGTATCACCTTGTCACATCTTATTTTTCTGATTTTTTTCAAACAGAATTATTCTTACTAAAATTACCAGCACTAGTATATGTATCCAGTCCATCACTACTTGTATTTTACCTTTAACGTATTCCTCAACAGATCCACTAGTAGTTTGTGTTACCCCTCCCCTTCATCACTGTCATTCAGATTTTTCTGGAATTCTTTTATTTTCCTATATCCTTCTTCTGTATTATTACTAAAATTAAGAATAGCCTCTTGCTGTTCTGTTTCTTTTATCTGTGTTCAGTCATAGCAAAAATACCCATATATTTACATTTTCTGTAATACATTTCACATCTTTTATTTTATCAGTGTGTTCCATTTCACCACAATGTTGAAAAAAAATAATTATACAATGACTGGCCATTAATATTCTAAAACAAGCATGCTGATTGGCCAGCCCAACCAGCGTGCCTGTCGTAAATCCGAGAATATACCAACGGAAAAAGGTCCGGTCACCTGGACTTTTTTCCATTGGTATATTCTGTGTTATTTTTTTTTTTAAACAAAAAATAAAAAAAAAATCTGTAGTCCGGACTCTGGACATACGAGAGAGACAGCATGGAGAAAATACTAGGAAAATCAGGTGCTTTATTTAAAACTAAAGACATGTATCTGATTTTCTTTGTATTGCCTTTTCTCCTATGCTGTACTAATACATTGTATATTGTATGTTGTCTTTCTGTCTGGAGCTTTTCTCCTCAGGCCTCCATTAAAAATGGGCTACCTTGGCCCAATGGACCTTCCCGGTTAACAAACTGAAATAAGTAAATAAATAAATAAATTATGTCTCTCTCCTACCCCTAAACTGTCTGAAACTTTTTTTTTTATAAAAAAAGAAAAAAAAAAAAGCAGAGCAACGGAGACCATCTTTTCTCCATTGCTTCCTTTCCAAAGTACTGATGTACTGGGTATGCATGGGAATGCAAGTCCCATACGCATGTGCAGTATATCAAAAAAAGGCACCAGGATATTAACAGCCACAGATGAACAGTACGGCGCCATTATACAAAGACATTATTTTAAAAAACTAAGTATTTTTTTCTTAAATAATGTCATTGCATTATAGCAATAACCAACTCTGTGGTGTGGTATATTAACATTTACCCAGGGTTGGCTTTATTTAATCACTTGGGCTTTGCCCTTATGATTAAATCACACCAACTGTGAGTAAATCTTAATATACCACACCAATGTCGTCAGTTATTGCTTAAATAAACAACTCTTCAGTTATCCAATATATAACATTTAAGCATTATGCCTATTTATATAAACAACATTACACATAGGAGTAATGTTTCCATTTTTAGTTTTTAATATATCACACTTCCTGTTTCCCATTTCAAAAGTGCATATTGGCATAGATTTTAAATGTCCAGCACAATTTGTGGTGCTGCGGTAGCCTTGTCGCCTCACAGCAAGACGTTGTCGCGTTTGATTCTCAGCTAGAGCGTCTTCTGTGTGGAGGCATGCATGAATGGGCGTGCCTTCGTTGAAGGTTGTGCATCAGGGCTGGTAACTCGGCACGTAAAATCCACTACCAAACATTAGCGGACCGGAGTTCCGCTGTGGCGACCTCTAACCGGGATAAGCCGAAAGACTCATTACTAAAGAAAACCTTTGTCTGTTCAACATCCATCTCTTCTATATGAAATTGTTAATTTACAGACAGTTTGGCAACAATGTTTAATCCAATAAATTTATAGACTGCCCATGGCATACACAATTTTTTGAAGTAACTGCATCAAAAAGCATTCTGGCACAGCAAAAGTTTCAAATGTAACATCACAAAAATATTATTTTACTAAATGAATAAAGGCAATCACATCCTTCAAACAAAAGCCTAATGGACCGATAATATCATTCCGTATTTCATACCTGATGGTAGCTTGGTCATTCTTACCCGATATATGTATCACTGGTAATTTCTCAGTTCTGTAGCAATTTTTCTAGTCTGGTTTTGTAGTCCCTTGAACAACTTGTAAATTTGTTTGTTTTTGTAATATAGCAGTAGCCAGTAGTGTTCCATGTTACCTTATTGTAGCAGATGTAGTGCAGCCCAGTTGTTCACACACGTAGTGCAAACCAGTTGTTCACACACTAAAGAATTTTTATCCTATGCTGTAATTTCTTTGGTAATTGACATTGCTGGGTCATTAATGTTAACTGCATCTGATTCACAATATTCTACAATTTGACTCTAATTAAACTGCTTCTACTTTTGACGGCTCACATTCATTTGATAATTCTACTAATTTGTCATTAAGTAAGCCACCTTCATCCAAAGTTGAAATTCTAACATTCTCCTCTGCATTCCTCAAAACCTCCTCCACATTCTCTGCATCTTACTGACCACCCTGCAGCCTGTCTCAACACTCAGAAGTAAGTAGAATAGGGGAAGTTCTCCAGTCCCCTGGCCAAATTTCCCCTGTTCAATATAAATGCCACCTCAGGTTTCCCCTGAAAAGAGGCCGCTGACCTAGTGGGACAAACCTGACCCAAACTGCCCAAACAAAAATGGGTACTTTTCCGTTAATGGGGCAGCAGGTGAAATGCGCGGTTGATGTCAACTGACGGCTTCTCTAGTTTTAATGTTGTGTTCCTTGTGACATTAGTATTCATCTTATCACATGTTAGAACTGCTTCTTTTTTTGTTCTGTCCTGGTCGTAATTAGGGTTGCCACCTTTCTATTGTGCCATTTCCTGACAAACAAGCCCTGCCCCATGCACAGTCAAACCACACCCATTCCCATTAATAGCCACACCCCTTTACTCTAGCACCCTTCAGCACAAGTCTTTAATATCACATACAGATACTACTAAGTAGAAAAATGTGCAATGAGTCAGAAGTAAATTAAAAAAAAATAACTTTATTTAGCAATACTTCATTCAAGGGTTCACTACATACAACAGTACGTCACACACAAGCATGGGAAGACTAAGCCCAAGTCTAATATCACATGTAGGTAGTACTAAAATGGAAATACAATTACGTAGATATTAAAAACACCAATTCATTCAAAGCAGTACATTAAGGGTTCACCGCACACAATAGTAAAAGAAAAGCAACTGTTTAAAGTGTCTTCACAGTTTTGCTAGAAATCATTGCTTATACTTGAAGCTATATTTGCCATTTGATCTAGCAGCCTCAAGTAATGGCTGGTTATTTTTCACAAATGAATAAAATTGCGAACAACTCATGTTAAAGTTTAGCTTGACCTGCAACTCTGCCTTCACAAGAGACACAAGCATTCTATTTCTTGTATCAGTCCACACATTCCCCATAAGTGAAAAAACCCTTTCCACAAAGCTATTGCTGGGGGGATTGAAAGGGCAAACTGCACCAGTCTGTAAAGTGGCTTGCAGTCTGGAGCTTTACTAAAAAAAGTCACCCAGCGATCACTTACAGAAGCCTCTGTCATCTGTAACAGGGCTGGCAATGCAGCAGTTAAAGTGCAGTAGTCTGAGTAAAGTGCTTCAATGTCCACATCCAATTTGAAGAGGTCTGCAACTGTACGCAGTTCTGGCCAAGTTACAGGATGTTGGAGGCTGAGGACCTGCATAGCTTTAAAGGGACTATTATCATAGTCAAACCACTTCTGTAGGTAACAAAGTGCTTTTCCGCAAAAATCACAGAAGGTCCTACAGGCCTGCTGTGCGACAGCTGGAGTAAAGTGCTGTAAAGCAGATGAAACTTTAGCACCAAAGAACTGGTCATCTAGCCTTCTCTGCAACTCATCTTTAAGACTTTTCATCACTATGTACAACTCGGGAGCAGAGAGAGTGTTACTTTCAAGTTTTGCTATAGACTTGTGGAATACCTGCAGGATGTAGTGCATGAAGTGTATGTAGCACTCTGCCTCCGAGACATCCCCACTGATGCCATCCTCATCGGCCTCCACAAATTTCCAGATAAGGGGGTGACAGTCCTCAGGCCCTTGACTAATAAAATAACTTTTAATAGCAGGCCAGCATTCTACCAGCCTTGCCACAGCTGGGAACAAAGACAGCCACCTTGTTACTACATGCTGCATAATTTCCCTAAAGTCCTGGTCTAGGAAAGAATAGAAGCCTTTCAACAGTGCCATTTTTTAGCAGATGCTGAAAACTCACTATGTACTTTCAAAACCAGAGTCTCCACATCAAACTTTGCAAGGGACTTGCTTGCATGCTTGGCACAGTTATGAATTACGTGGCATAAACAGTTCGCTGCAATGATATGAGGCACCTCAGATTTCAAACTTTTAAAAACATATATGTGCTTTCCAGAATTGACTGAGGCATTGTCTGCAGCATAGCTAGCAATGTTTTGTACTTGGAGTCCTTTATGCACAAGGATGTCTTTTATTCTAGTAAAGATACAGTCAGAACTTTCGTTATGATCCTCGTAGAAATCAAGGAGTTTCTGTTGTGAGCCATGGGTGTGAGTAAAGTACTGAATAACCAAAGGGAACATTTTTCTGTTCCCTTTATTGGATGCATCTGATCCCACTGAGAAATAGGAATTGCCAAGTTCCTGCAGAAGGAGCTCCTCTGAATGAGGTGCAAGTACATTCATGACAATACGCTCAGATTTTGTCTTCCCACAGCTGAATTTCAAAGCCAAAGTAGAATCAGGGAAGACTGTCAGTGCCAGCTTACCTTCACAATCTATGGATACATATGAGTGACCGTGTTTCACTCCATGATAGACCGCTGTCACTTCAGCTGCAGTCACTTTGGAAGCTTCACTGGTTGCACTACGTGGCTGAATAAACTTTCTCATTACAAGGTTCTGCCTGTGGAGCTGAAGGCTTTGCTGATATTTGTCTGACTTCTGATGGCTTTTCAATGCCTTTTCCCCATCCCATTTTACAGTGAAAATTGTTCCACAGGATGTGCACTTTGCCATGGCATCTGCATTTGGAACAGGTCGCACCCATGAGTAGCTTTGCTCCCACACCTTATTATAACTGCAGAAAAACCTCTTAGGAGACATGCTTTCAGCCTCTTCTTGATGATCCATTGACCTTTTCCTGAACATGATTTGTGCAGGATCCTTGCTCAACAACACTACAATAAACCAAAACAGCTATTGATACAAAATCAAAACACCTGTGACCAACACCAGTGCCTGGTGGGGCCTCTGTCAGTCAGTAGTCAGTAGCCAGAGTTGATCACATTCACATGTGAATCTCCAGACTTTCACACCCTAGTAATACCAAGTTGGTATAAGGAAAAAAAAATGAGAGACTCCACATGAAAAATTAACAGTGAAGGTAAAGCAATGAAAGGCAGAAGCAACTCCTGTCTGAGGGACATTCTGCAGCTGTTACACATGAACATGGTGTGACAGCAGAATATGCACAGAAGGCATTCAACTGTGTGTAAAACACATGGGTCAGACACTACAGCAATGCACCAAGTTAAGACCCTCTACTGTTATGTAGAACCAAATGCAAAAGTTATCCAGCCGAGTCTGAACACAGCAAGAAAGTTCAGGCATACTAGCTCAGCAATCATACCCTCTGGCTACAACCGTAATAACTTGCATAAAGACAAACTGGACAGTGTGGGCCGACACGATGATAAAGATGAAATATGTAGCTCAGCAATCATAATACCCTCTGGCTGCAACAGTAATAACTTGTGTAATGATAAAATAGACCGTATGGGCAGACATGATAAAGATGAATTCCGTAGCCCCACAGTATTCCAGATGCAACACCCCATATTAAGTGCAATTTCCCTTAACAGCACAGAGACCAGACAACTTGGGGCTGGTTTCTTTCCCCTTTTCCACTCCAGATTCCCACCACCACCTCCCACTGGCCTGGCACAGCTATAGAGTTGAGCATAATGGCCAAGTGAAGACCTCCAGCACCGTATTTGTCCAGCCAGTGCTTTGGGCCCCAGCAGTTGGGACACACTGAGGTCTGATTTATACACACGGGAAAGGCTGGCACAAGTTTACTAACTATGCCCCCCTTTTCCCCAGACTACAAGGTAATCATTGCCACCTACTCCTTATCAGCAACTTTAAGGCCCTAACAAAGTGTGTTCAGTCTTACTCTGCAATAGTAATATTAAACACTGGTAGTTTGACCAATGCCAAGACAGAGTGCCTCACAGTGTCACTAAATAAATATGCAAGTAGTCTCAAAACTTAAATATCTACACCACAACGAAACGTTTAAACATATTTAATAAGAAGATATCCAGTATATATTTACTGTAACAAGCTCAAAACCACATGAAATATTTCTCATCGACAGTCCCAAAGAAAAGCAGCTACATTAAACCTTGCTATATACCCAAGACAGTACACCTAGAAAGAAAAACAGGTCAAGGTAAACATCACGTTGATGACAGACTAGAAAAGACAGTTCTACAGTCCAAGCATCTTATATAAATCATGTAGTCATTATATATTCACTGTAACATCAAAGTACAAAACCACATGAAAGATTTAAAATAACGTTGCAGTAAAAACAGCCAAGCTAAGCCTTGGTATAGACGGTATACCCTAGAAAACACAGATGAAGGTAAACAGTGATGACAAGCTAGACAACAAGCTACATTAAGCCTTGCTAAATACCAAAGACAGTACACCCTAGACATAGACACCCTAGTACAAAACCACATGAAAGATTTAAAACATTGCAGTAAAAACAGCGAAAGTAAGCCTTGGTATACCCTAGAAAATGCAGATCAAGGTAAACATAGCAGTGATGACAAACTAGAGAAATGATAGTTCTACAATCATAGCAAGAATCCTATATAAATCACATAGTTAGTATACATTCACTGTATCAAAGTGCACCCACATGAAAAATAATAAATCAAATTGCACCCACATGAAAAATAAAAAAATTACAATAACTGCAGTTAAAAACAGCCAAACCAACCCTTGCTATATCTCAGTCTGCAGACAGTATCCTAGAAACTATGGATAACGATAGATGTGGTGATTACAAACTAGAGATTGTTCTAGTTAATAATCACCACAACATGTTAAACATCTAGATACAGTTACACACATCTTATACAAATCATTTGTTGTCACTATCAATGAATGGCATAGTGCCAGCACAGCTAGTGGATTAATATGTTTAATATTTAAAAAATTCACTAGTAGCTGTGCTGGCAGTATCTCATTCCCCTTGCCACACTAAGCTTTGAAAATCTACCTCAATCCATCCATATTTAAAAAATTGCACTTACATCCAGAAAAGCAGCAGCAGGGCTCCTTAAACAAGCTCTCAGCCAGAACAGGACAGGCAGCTAACACGAGTTGCAAAGGCACAGCAAGCATGCAATAGGCAGGGGAACACAACACCACCCGGTCCACAGCACTACTCTTCCCTTCCAGGGTCAGGCTCCAGCAAGCAAGCAGCAGGGCTAGGGCAATCCTTCCTTCCAAATTCCGAATCGATTCCAGGCTCCAGCAGCAAAAGAAGACAGCAGACTAAGGCACTTTGATGAAATTTTTATTTATTTAACATTTGTTTACCGGGAAAGTCCGACTTGGAACAAAGCCAATTTTCAGCAGAGGCCCGGGGAGAAATGCTCTAGATGCATGTCTTTGAAATGTGGGAGGAAACCGGAGTACTTGGAGGAAACACACACAAATGCAGGGAAGGCATGCAGACTCCACACAGAAGGCACTCTAGCCGAGCATCAAACCAAAGAACCTCTTGCTGTGAGGCAATAACACTACCGCTGCACTACTGCGCCATCATCTGTCGAATGTGTTGGTATTTGGCATTCAGCCATACTCTGGTGAACTGTGATAACATTTTGTTATTCATCCACACTCTGGTGAATTAAGTGGACATCTGGTGTTTATCCACACTCTGGAGAACTGTGCATTTTTTGTTCACTAGCACTTTAAGAAATTGAAGGCTTTCTGTTGTAATTCTGTAATTTGATGTTATTCCCATTCTACTGAGTGAAGATTTGCTATTCTTTCACATTGTTGTGAACTGCATGTGGGTATTTGATTTTCTGGTGAATTTTGTTGACGTTTGTTAATCGATGTCCTGGTGAACTGAGTAAAGATTTAATGTTTGTCTACATTCTAGTGAACTGCATGTGGATATTCAGTATTCTGCCACACTGTGGTGCACTTACTATGTGAAATGTGTGGACATTTGGAGTTTATCCACATTCTGGTGAACTGAGTAGACATTCATTATTCATGCATGCACAGGTGAACTGCATGTTACCATTTGGTGTTCAGTGACACTTTAGTGAACTGAGTAGACATTTAGTGATCATGCATACTCTGGTGAACTGGGTGAACATTCTGGGTTCATCTGTTGGCTCTCTTGTAAGCCCATAGACCAGCAACACAGTGCCGTGTGACCAGGTACGCTCTGTATGTATGGCATGGCTGCTGTTCTGTGATGGAGACTTATTTGTGTCCTAAAAGCTTTTCTTAAAAATAATGGAAAAAATGTGGCATCCATTTCTGTGGCTAGGAACTTTGTGGAGTTGCACTGCTGGAGATGTTAAATAAATTTTCCTTAATGTTTCACCAGTGCATTGCAGGCTATGTACCTCACTGTGTATTCTGGGAAACAGTGTGGAAAGAGGTGGGACAGGACATATTGAAAGGAGACACAATGTCTTTATGTGATAAATGGACACTATATGAGCACACAACGAAGCATAGATAAAAGCAACATGATGTGTTGGTTTTCTGAATAGTGAGATGAAGAACCAAGTGAGGAGATGGAAAAAAATACTTGCACAAAGGGAAAAGGCTAGATAAGGAGAACTAAGAAAAAGCTTTTACTCGCACAGTGCTGCCATATCGCCATTTTAGCGGGTTTAATGCAGAGTTATGAACTGAAGCGCTGGTTTACTGGAACTGTTGAAATTTTAAAAGTAAACAAAATTAGATTCATCCAGTCTCAGCCATCACCTCTTTAATCTATGCTTTGGTTCTTATTGTTGTGTCATAGGTACCCCTACACTGTATTGCTACGTTAGGTAAAGCTTTATAGTTTTCTTGCTCTTTTAGAGCTGCACAATTGGTAGTCAGCATAGTAACGTATGTTTCTGACTTGCACTTCTTTGCATATTCAGCGTGTTACAGCTTTTTAAAATGGATAATTAGGGTTGTTTGCTTCGAGAGTCTATCATACATGAAGGAGATGAGAGCTGAACATTGTTCTTCTCTTCACTCTTAAATTTTCATTTGTGTACAGAGATGGGTCTATGATCAAGTAAGTATTCTTAAAGGTGTTAATGCTTTTGAGAACAGTGACCAGTAGATTTGTGATATCTACCAGGGTGGGAATTTTGGAATTTACTGGGTCTATATTAGCATGTTGATAGGTCTGTTCATCGAATACCCTTACATCGACTCATATAAAATGAAATCCCAAAATCTCAAATGGCCACAATAGTGATTTTTTTTTTCCCAGGGAAAAAAATCGCTTGGCCAACAGCAAACAAACTAAACTGACAGACAAAATAAAGTGAGGGGCTACTCCCCCCATACCCCCCAATGTGTGGGGCTGTGCCTCCCACACACCCCCACTGAAATATACCAACTCAGAGATCCCACTATGGTGCAGGAAATGGGAAATTCTTGACAACGGCCCAACAATTTTTTTTCCCTGGGGAAAAAAATCGCTATTGTGGCCGTTCGAAATTTTGGCATTTCGTTTTTATATGTGTCGATGTAAGGGCTAGACCCATATTTACTCTAGTCTGTGTACATTTGATCCTGACAGAGAAGCTAGAGGGATCATACTCTCATGTTAGAAAGATGTAAATCGTAACAACTCCTACCCCAGGCAGATATTAATATCTATTATGCCATACTTTTATGCGTGTGTGTGTGTGTATGTGTGTGTGTGTGTGTGTGTGTGTGTGTGTGTGTGTGTGTGTGTGTGTGTGTGTGTGTGTGTGTGTTGGTATATCAGTGTGTAGTGCTGTCTGGTTCGGACACACTCATGACAACCCTGGAGACAGTTATCTGAGCCATCATGTTAGAGATATGTCTTTCTGCTGACCAACCCCTCACCAGCAACTTACATTTGGTCTTGAACTCATTATACAACTTGTGGTTGGTTTAACTTTCAATTTTTGTGTTTTATTTTTCTGAGTTGTGTGAGTACCAGTCATGCACAATTCATTATTTTTATTACAGCGTGACACAGAAGACACTAGCTTCAGAGTGGGGATTAACTGTTTGTTTAAGTTTTAGTTTGCCAACACATAGCAGTAACATTAAAGAGCTATTTTCTTCTCATTTGGAGCTCCAGCTTTTCCATCTTTTTACTGATCTTGGCTTTGACTTATTTCAGTGGCTGCATGTGACTGAGCAGAATGCTATATGAAATTAACCTCCCAGCTATATTGGGCATTCTAATTTCCTGAATTGTTGATTAATTTAGCACATATCTTGGCATGATAAAGACAAGTTGGAACACAGGGTGGTCAGTGACGAGCAGTAACAATTGATCAAGAGGCATTCTGAGGTCCAGCATTGCAGAAGTAGGTTATCATCATAACAGTGAACAGATTGGGGAAACTTAGGGAAAATAAAAGTTTGAAAAAGTACAATTTAAAAACATGGCAACAATAAAGCTTCACATTAGAAGGCATTATGACAAACAATTTATACAATAATTGAAGTCATTCAGAATTGAGGATTAAGCTTTACACTACTGCAATATCACTTCAGAAGCTTGAAAGCCCAAAATCTTGAATTTCAAAAGACTGAGACTAAAATCTTGAAAGTTCAAAAGACTGAAAACTCAAAATACTGAATCTCAGAATACTGAAAACACACAGGATACCAGCACTTAATATATTCCAGCACAACTAAATAGAGAAACAAATAAAAGATAAACCATTTACCACTTCTCCAAGTATAAGTAGGGGGGAAGCCACCCTGCACCCCCCCATGTGGGGGGTTGTGCCCCCCCACACTCCCTACTACTTAAATATATCAACTCTGAGACTGCACTACACAGAACAAAATGGCAAACATACCAGTATGTGCTTCATGACTGCCTGTTGTAACCTTCCCTTCTAACTTACTATACTACAACATAACCCATGGTAGTGTAGTGAAGTGCAGTCTCGGAGTTGATATATTTAAGTAGTAGAGGGTGTGGGGGTCAGGGGGCTTGCTCCCCTGGTTATACTTGGAGAAAAGTAATATGGTTTGTCTTGTACTTGTTTCTGTATGTACTTCTGCTGCAATATAGTAAGTGTTGGTATCCTTTGTGTTTTCAGTATTCTGAGATTCAGTATTTTGAGTTTTCAGTCTTTTGAACTTTCAAGATTTTGGTCTCAGTCTTTTGAAATTCAAGATTTTGGACTTTCAACAGTGATGGAATTCAAAGAAACTCAGAATTGCATTTAATGAGATACTACATATTTGTGAAATACAATAATTTTTAGGTAAAAAATATCAAGGCAAATATCATTTAGAAAGTTAGGTGTGTGCATGATATGTACAACTGTGTGTTGTCTAAGTGGGAATGACAGAATAGTTGATTGGAGTGAAGGATGGTAGAATTTTTGAGTAGTTGGAAGGGAATTTATATTAAAGAATATTATGCAACCGAGGAGTGTAGACTGGTGCAACAGAACATGCCTTATGAAGGACAGAAAGATTGCTACTAGTAAGAGAATAAAAAAATTATGTAATGCAGGTTAGGTCATATGGTTAGATGAAAGGCAATGACATTTGGTTACTCTGATGAGATGGGCCTTTAGTTGCATCATAAGTTATTTGTGAGGGAATACTTTTCCAGAGTTTGGGACCTAGTGTAGAGAAGCAGTGATCTGTAATTTTGCAGCTTGAAGGAAGAATGATCATGGATTGTAAGGCTGTAGGTGGAAGGTTGTCTAATTAGTTTAGCTGCTAGGTGAGACTAGGTTCGTCTGTCTAAAGATTGAATAGTTGGGATCCAAGCAGAAGGCCAACCCTTAGATGAACACGGAGCCGTTTTACTTTTTTTTAGTATATTACAGTAGTGTTCATTTTTAGGGGGCTGGGTAATTAATCTACAGGTTTTATTGGTTATTTTTTGAATTGGTGTGGACTTTGTTTTTGAATTTGGGGCTATGAGTGGAGGTTATATTCGTGCTAGGAAAGTATAATGCCTTTGCCATTGGTTGTTCCAGAGGTTTTAGTAAGAAAGGGAGCAGTTTTATTGTCCAAAAATAAGACAGGAATTGCCTTCTTCCTTATGTAATTGAGGTGGAGGGAGAAGGTAAGACAAGAATCGAGCCAAATACCAAGGTATTTAAAAAAGGTAGTGTTTTCTATGGGAGTGTTGTTGTGGTAACAGATATGAAAAATACTTGTTTTAAATTTATACTTGGTGGCAAAAACTGGGTCTATGTTAGAATGTGTACTTGACAAAATGTCAGTGTTCATAGCATCAAACCCAAATAATCAAAAGAGCAGAACACTGAACTATAACACAGCTGTAAATAACAGTATTGCAAATAGATGTTTTTGCAGGCAGACAAGCTCCCCTGCAGCCCTAATACCCAAAACACACTGCAGCTGAGAATGGGCAAAACCCTGGTTTCTGTTATTCAGTGATCTTGTACAACTTCCTACTTGGACTGGGCAGTTGTTATATTAGGTTATGGTGCAGTTTGATGTTCAGTTCTTTTGATTATTTAGGTTTGATTTTATGAAGGTCAACATTTCAGCATGTTGACTTTCTAACATAGACTCCCAAAAATCATAGTTTTGGTTTTGTTGGAGATGAGAAGAAGGCTTTTGTTCGATATAAAGTAGATTAGGGCTATGAAATCTGATAGCAGGTCTTTCTGGAGGTTGAGTACTAGGTTGTCTGTGTGAAATAGTACTAGGTCATTTGCATAGAGTAGGAGGAGAAGATGAAGTAGGCCAAGATGGACATTAGTTGAAGAGCAGGTATGGAACCTTAGGTTTGTTTTATTGAAGGCTGATTGATTGGTAAATGGAGGGATGATCTTTGACGGAAAAGTTGTGATTGGTGAGCTAGTTTTGAAGCCAAGGTAGGGATCTGGGACAGCTGCTTGTTTCTAGTAGGTGATGGAAGAGGAGGTTATGATCAGTGAGGTTGAAGGCTTTTGTAAGATGGCACTAGTGAAGATATATGTGTGTATGCATGTATGCATATGTGCAAGAAAAAGGCATTCCTATGATGACAGTGGGAAATAACTTATGTATAGGGTCAAGTACAGACATGAAATAGATTCATTTGTTATTTAAAGGTGATTGAAACAAGAGAATCAAGCTCATTTTATAAGGAACTGAATCAAAATACTTTTGGATTTTGCAGTTTTTGTTTAGGAATGAGTCCCAAATGGTGGTTGTTAAAATGGAGAAGATGTACTCAGTTGAGAAAAGTATCTTGGTTTGTCTGGTGAGAACCACTGCTTTCAGTGAAAGTCTAGGATATAAAGGGTAAGTAGAACCTCTCTGTAAGTTATGTGTATTAGGCAGAACAGGAGAGCTGTACACTGTAGGGCAGCAACACACTTTGCTGTTTGTTGTCTGTGAGGCAGTGGCATTTTATATTTGGGGAGAGAAGCATAAAGTGCTAGATGTTGTTAGAGATTGTTTGTTCTTTCTATTTTTTTCCTGGAGGCATACATAAGCAGAGATACTGTGTATTCAAGTTGTGGTAGTAGCATAGTTTTGTCAATAACATTACAGCCTTCAGGGGTTATGCAGTGGGATATTATACTCAGCCACACAGAGTAAACACCAAAATTGTGTGACATATTTGAGGCTGGTTTGAGTAAGACACCAAGGCATTTTACTCGCTCAGTAGCTGGTTATTGTAAAAGAGAGGTGTAAGGAGTATTGGCAGGTTAATCAGTTTATGGGGTGGGCATGGAGAAAGGGTGTCATTTTAATTTTGTTTGTGTTTAGAGTTTATTAACCATGGTTATAATTTGTGAAGAGTGTTTTGGCATTTGTGAATTACAGAATCACAGTGGGGGACTCTTCCTTAGTAACTGAGACTACTGTTGCACTGTGAGAAACTAGCATGCTCCATCTAACTTTGTATGTCCTGCACCCCGTGAATGAAGTGCTGGCACACGAATGATTGTTAACATTCTTTTGGTATACATTTTATCATTTATAGCAACCAGATATACCAGGCTCAGTAATATCTTAATATTAGAAAAGAACCACAATTCAGGTAGTTTTCAATGCATGTTTTACCTTCTTTGAGCACAGAGGAGATATTTATCTATTCCAATTTTTTACTTTCTGTTGATAACTCATTTGGTTCTACTAGGCTTATGGCTGGTTTTCAAGTGATCCCTGATGTGCTGTATGCAAACTGGGAGAAACTCAGCCAGGTCGCCAAAGAAAATCCCTTAATTGTTTCCGTAAGTCATGTCATCTCATTTTCTATAATAAAAGGAAAAAAATGCTGTCCAGGACCAAGAAGGGGCAGGTGCCAGGTTGGAAGCAATCTCTCCTTTGTCTGAACAAGCAAATAAGGTCACTGGTGAAATCCTCTGAGGCTAACTTTGAGTCCAAATTGGCTGCATCCACCAAGGACAATCAGGACAATCACAAGGCCTCCTTCACATATGTCTGCAATGTCAAAGGTAACACCCAAATCTACTCTGAACTAGTGGCCAATAACACCACATACACAAACTTCATAGATATAACCAACCTCCTGGCAGACAGGTTCAGTGAAAACTTCACCCCCCTGTCTCCCATCAGTAAACCAGGACATCCCCAGCACTTGCCCCCCTCCTGTCATCACCAGGGAACAGGTCTTTAATGCCCTCTGAAAGGCAAAAAATAGTCTGCATCGGACCCAACAACATCCCTGGCTGTATCCTACATGAACTAAGGCATGAGCTTTCAGCTCCATTAGGCACCTATTCAAACAAAGCCTGAGCACCGGCTTCATCTCAGCCGAATGGAGGACAGCCAATGTCATCCCTCTACACACTGACTCAGGCAGTTATAGGCCGATCAGCCTAACTAGCCTGATCTGCAAGGCCATGAAATGCATTATCATGGACCTAGGACATAGGCAACATCCTAACACTTGACCACACTCAGTTTGGTTTTGTCAAAGGGAGATCATGCCTATTAACTTCTTCGAAACAGTCACCAAAGCCATGGATGAGGAGAAGACGGTGCACATCTCCTAGCTTGACCTAGCCAACGCCTTCAACACTATTCCCCACTCAGGCATAATAGATAAACTCTCCTAGCTAGGCATCAACCCGTATGTTACCAGATGGGTAGCTAACTGGCTCACTAATAAAACCCACTCAGTCAAAATAGTAGTAGAGTGGTGTACCCCAAGGATTAGTCCACATGCCTCCATTGTACGGAAGATTTTCTACATGGTCCACCTCATAAGTAGGGGTATTTCATCCAGGAACAAAGAGGTCATAACATTCCTGTACTCCTCCCTTACCAGACATTATTGAGTACAATGCCCCTTTGGCATGTACCTTGCTAATTACATGCAGAAGCTGGAGAGACCACAGGGGTTCCTGACTAGGAAAATCCAGGGTCTCAAACACCTATCTTATACAGATAGGATAAAAGCCCTGTTCCTCTACTCAGTCTTGTACAGACTGCTCAGGTGATCTGTGTCTGGCATACAAGGCCATCTCAGACCCAACCTTGATGGAGATGCTGCATATCTGTAAGTCAAACTCCACTCACACAACCCGCATGCAAGGCTTCACCCTGGTCTGTAACATTAATAGAACTTGATGGTGGGACAGATTTGTGTCCCAAAGACTCCCCCATCTGTGGAATAGACTCCCTCTCCATGTCAAGCAGAGTACCTCTCTAGCCCTCTTTAAGAGGAACCTGGACGACTGGATGGGAAACAGAAAATACACCCCTGGGGTCCCACCTGTGTCCGTGCTGGACAGGGGAAACATGTGCTGACTTTGTGGGAACATGGGCGAAATTATTGGCTAGGCTTATAAGGGCCTCTGGGCAAATGGCCTAGTAACATCCTATGAACCTATGAATCTATGGACTCTTCAACATCCGCTCAAATTAGCTTGGCTCCATGGAATAGAGGAAGGGAGCCCTTAATCTGAGACAGGCAATCTGAGTTTGACTAATGGCCCAACACTGGAATAGCTAGGCAAGGGAGGAGGGAGGAGCATGGGCAGCTCACCTCTCCCCTGTGTAAGTGGGGAGGGAGGAACATGGGCAGCTCACCACTCCCCTGGGTAAGGGAGGGAGAGAGGGGCATGGGCAGCTCACCTATCCCCTGGGTAAGTGGGGAGGGAGAAACATGGGCAACTCACCACTCCCCTGGGTAAGGGAGGGAGAGAGGGGCATGGGCAGCTCACCTCTCCCCTGGGTAAATGGGGAGGGAGAAGCATGGGCAGCTCACCACTCCCCTGGGTAAGGGGAGAGGGATGAGCATGAGCAGTTTACCTCTCCCCTGGGTTTGGAGTGGTTTTTATTCACTTGAGGACACATCAGGTGATGCAGTCTCCCTAGTAGAGGCCAGACAGCCCACAGCTTGTACTCTTAAGGGGCGTGGCAGGGACAGTTGGAGTGAATGCCCCTTGAATAATGTCTTTCCCTGGTGACTAGCAGAGTGTATATATAAGTCAGGGTTGGGAGAAAATAAGATCAAAATGTGAACTCCAATGATTACTATCTAAATGACTTCCTGTGCTGGTTGCTACTGTCAATAGTGACGAGGAATGAATGGGCTACAAGGGGGAGAGGCTGATGTTTGACAGAGCAAACAAAATTATTATGATGCAGTTTGAATTTCATTTACTAGTAAAATGATAAACGGCAGACAAGGGAATACATTTATGTGTGCAAAATGGCTGGCACTGTGTATCTGAAATGAAAAACAACCACAAGATGCCTTGCATTCAGAAAGTTCTGCTGGCCAGTTGCTTTCATTTTGGTTGCACCAGCTAGCATGAGAGGAAACTACGCTTTGGCTACAGTGATGTTTTTCTTAGTTTAATTGTCCCAATTAAATATCATACAGTAACAAGCAAATATGGCTATAACTGTACTGAAAAAAGTTCAGAGTTTGGTATTGTTTTACACAAAAAAGGTTTCTAGTAATGATTCCAAACAAAATTAGTCTATACTCTGTTTCATTGGGAGTGTATTTCCCATACTATGAATTATGCAGATCTTCCTCAAAAAAAAAAAACAAACGAACATATGAGACTACATTTTTGCTTTACTTGGCTGAAAGACAGATTGTAATAGTTTGTTGTATGATAGTTATAAACTGTTTCCTTACACTTGCTGGAAAGGGTGAGAAAGGCCACATGTGGTCAGATGTGACTGTGTGTGTGTGTGTGTGCGTGTGCGTGTGCGTGTGCGTGTGTGTGTGTGTGTGTGTGTGTGTGTGTTGTGTTTGTGTGTGTGTGTGAGAGAGAGAGAGAGAGAGAGAGGTGGGAAGAGACAGAGAGAGACGGAGACATAAAAGACTAGCTTACCATGAAAACAGATGTTACCTACAATGATTTTTTTAAGGAACCGGTACAATAATGTTCCATCATTATAATTTATCCGTGTAATTTAATGTAGTTTACTGAACAGTAAATGCTTTCTGAATTTGAAATAAAGCCACTATGTAAGCCATATTGTCAGACTAACACTGCTTAGAACCTCATGCTTTTTCATAATATATGACCAGAAGTATGTAAGTCTGAATTGATTACAGTCATGGTTACTAGGCAACCACAATTCTATTACCAGCTCCCTAGAAGGAGATAGGCACAGTGCATCTGGCCACATGTACAGTATATGCTTTCATGTCAGGAAGCTTCTCTTTAATTCATGAAATACAGTTCCTGTTTTGTAATCATAAAACAATTATGTTGCTTCTGAGGGCTGTATCCCAAGCAACACATTACACTTGCCACACTTCACTTGCTTTGCACTGCAACAAGTATAGGACAGTCAAACTGCAGCAAAGACAGTGATAATACTATTACTGTGATTTTATTTGTGATAGTAGAATTGTTAACTTAAGCAATTATCCATCATTGTCAGAAAAATAGCTGAGTTTTCATAGTTGTGACATCCCCATAGCTAAGACTGCATAATTGTTGAATAATCACAATACATTACACTGTCACACATCAGATCACTATGCTCACAACTGAAAGTGTTTTTTTCTGGCACACAAGCTTAAACACTGTTACTGGTTTTATTGTTGCTGTGTAAGTGCAGTCTGTCATGCAAGTGTTTGCTTCAAATTATATCACCATTTAGACCTTAAGTATTCTCTCCCTGACTCTGTATGCTGTAGTATGACAGAACACCATTTCTAAGAATCACTGGGTACTTGACAAAAAGAAGCCAGAGTAGCCCCACAGATTGCACAGTCCTTACAGTCAGACTTATTTTATTGCAAAATTGCATTGTGCAGTACATTGTAGAATAGCATTAGACTGCAAAACTTGGTGTAAACCACCTATGCATGGTGACATGCTGGTGGGGGTCACTGATATTCCTCATGTGATTTATGAAGATGGCATTCTATATGTCAGTACTTCGAATGACCATTAGGTGTTAGTGTACTACAGTAGTAATTTCCATGCTGGTTATGCTTTGACCCCGTTGGACTGTGGCATCTTGGTTTGCCAAACCCCAGTTGTCCTCATATGCTCTAAATATATTAATGATGGCTCATAGAGGCCCCTGTTTTTGAATCACAAGTTTGACTATAAGTTGCAATGATTATTATAGGGGTAGAGTAGTTAATTTGGATGCAGCCCTCTTGAAATTTCATGCATGCAGTGATTACCACGCTGATTTACCATTACCCACACAAATGCAAAATCCTTATACTGACAATACTAAACTGCCACATGCTGATACCATAAACATCACTAACAAAGCCTCCTAGATGTCAAGTGAATTAACGTCATGAAACTGTTACCACCAATATAACATGCTAGTATCAAAGAAGAATAAATAAGCTTCAGGATACATCCTAGTAATTGGTGACACCAATGTCCGACACAAGGACTCCATGCTCACTAGGCTGAACAAGGACGGGGATATAGTTAACAGTTCCACAGGAGCCTAGATTAATGACATATTAAGGGCCCTCAGGACCCGCTACTACAGTACATATGACTATGGCATGATCATAGTTCATGCTGGAGTGAACAGTCTGTCATAAAAACCCATGGAAGGCATGCATAAGGGCTTGTTGGAACTTGCTTCATGTGCGTCAGTCAAAGATAAGGCACTGGTTTTGAGTGGTATGCTCCCCTCACTGAGGGTGATGCCTAGATTAACTGGATTCAATAATTGGCCAAGTATCTGGTGTAATTACAAGGGGAGCCCAGGATGTATTTCCCTGGGATGAGATAATTGGCAATCTTACTTGTTTTGTAAAGAATGGGATGCACATCTTATTCAAGGGCTTCTACATACTGGGCTAAACCTTTGGTGCCTCATTTGTGCCTTTTTTAGCCAAAGTTCATCTAATGGGCATACCAAACTTATTAACAAATCTAATCATCATATGGACAACATTAGTCTGGCTCTTCTTAATGCTAGGAGATTTAACAAGAAACTGCCCTATTTGGAGGACTTCTGCATCTGGAATAAGCCCATGTTTGTGTCATTGCCAAGGCATGGTTCAAGTGTAACGAGAGCATTCTATCCATGCTCGGATTCTGTGGCTATCATACCTTCAAGTCCATGAGAAATGAAGAAAGTGTCTTAGTGCTCATCAGGGATTTTATCCCTTCTGAACTGATACCCAATGACTCCCCCCCATTGAGCTCATCATCTTATAGCTTGTTGCCAATCTCCTTCTGTGGTCTCACAGGATCATGATAAATTCCTGTCATTTCTTGAAAGAACCTCTGTGAGAGATCCACATTGACCTCAACGACCCCTCTAAAGACTGGATTACTTACGTTTCCAACATTGGTTATGCACAGTGTTTCTTAGATTGGGTTCATGAGTAATCACTGGATCAGATTTTCCAAAATCCCACCAGTGGCAGATATATCCTTGACCTAGTTCTTACAAAGTTAGCCCCGGCATGTTCCTTGTCCATGGGTAATCTCTCATTAGTTAATTCAGATCTCAAACTGGTTATATTTACCTTCAGAACATCCACCCTTTGTAACTAACATCACTTTCTTCAGAGATTTAAAAACAACAACATTTCAAAATGTATCCATGCTAAGTGCACAGTGGATACAGGATATGCAGCCACCTATGCCAAGGATCGTTATGCTCATTTGTTCATTTAGTTAAATGCATTGACAGAGCAGTCAACACCAGAACCAAATAAAGTGGCAAATTTAACAACAAACCATTGTAGTGGTCAGTAAACATTAACAAACAGGAAGAAACTGCATCTGTTACCTTATAAAGCCCAAAGCTGTCATCACAAAGATCATAGACTATGTCTAACCAATAAATTAAAGGCAGCTATAGAAACCAGCAAAACATCCCATGAATATAGTCAATCTTCTGGAGCTAAAGATTGTTGTAATTCCATCTTTAGCTACATTAGAAAAATAAGGAATAATTCACATCAGTGCTCTGAATTAATCCCTTATGACACCTGTTCCAATCCTGAAGACATTGCAAACATATTGGCAAATACATCTGGTGCAAATTTCTTCCTTGAAACTACCATCCCCACTCCAAACATCTGTGAGTCACTTTCTTGCATCTCAATGCATCATATCCTTAAAGCACTGTCTAAGAGCAAAAACACTTCTTTAGTTGGTCCTGTCAATATGGTGGGTGGTCTAATAAATAGTGCAAAGCAGGCTGTTGCATATAACCTCCTTAAGTTGTTCATCCTAAGCCTTGCAGCAGAATATGTTTCCAAGTCATGGCACGCTGCAGTGTTGAGGCCTCCACAACTGACCTGGGTAATCACATTACTATACTTGCCTGTAAAGCCATGGATTGCATTATCAATGACTTCATAAAAAAGGACATGAAAAATTTGATCAGACTTTACTCTCAACAATTTTGATTTCTTAAGGGCAGGTTATGCTTGTTAAATGTTTGTAACTTCTTTTAAAAGGTTATGCAGGTAGTGGACAGTGGTCACACTGTTCATGCTCCCTAACTGGATCTGGCAAATGCTTTTGACACCATATTGCATGATAGGATTGTTAATAAACTAATGGCCTTAAATCCCGATCCCTATGTAGTAAGATGCATTGCAAACTGACTCAGGGGAGGTGATGCCTCTTCAGTTAGAGAAAAGGTGACCAGTGTTGCTGCTCAGGGTCCTGTACTAGAATCCCTCTTTTTTGGCATTTATCTTTCTGATCTAAACAATGACAACAATGACTCTTGGCTAAGTTCACTGATTGATTGTTAGCTAAGAGTAGTTGTTAAATCAACCAATGATACTAATACCCTTCAATTGAACTAACATGCACTGAAAAAGGGCTGAAACTAAATGCTATGAAATGCAGTATTATCTCCTTCAGAAAACAAAAAATTCCTAGTACTCTGTATCACTGGAATTCTACTCTTATGTGACTCTACAATCAGGGACTTGAGCACCTGTTCACTGGCTCTCTCTTCTTCGATCACAACATAGTAGTTGTAGTTAGAATATCCCTCTGTATGTCACAGTTGATCACAAAGGGCATTTCATCTAATACCAGGAAAGTTATTGTTCCTTTGTACTTTGCAGTGGTTATGCACATTATATAATATAATGCATCCTTTGGCATGCATCTTATTAGACATGTCAGAAACTTAAAACACAGGGATAACTAAAAAAAGATCTTAAATTT
The DNA here is from genome assembly GCF_019279795.1 of Protopterus annectens. Taxonomy (NCBI): domain Eukaryota; kingdom Metazoa; phylum Chordata; order Ceratodontiformes; family Protopteridae; genus Protopterus; species Protopterus annectens. Next base: position 841,497,179 of record NC_056745.1, read on the forward strand.
CAAATACCTTAGTTATCAGGAAAAGTTGGAATCACTGTCCCTGTACTGCATTTTATATAGGCTCTTGAGGGAAGATCTGTGCCTTGCTTTTTTGTGTCCTCTGGGATCCTATTTTCCCAAGACCTCTTCTTCCTTGATGTTTTGTATAGTGTAGCCCACACTAGAACAAGAAATCTTGATTTTACATATTGTAATAAACAAAACTAAATGGAGAGATTGGTTCGGTACTCTGTGTCTTCCCTTGCAATGGAGTAGTCTCCACTTGAATGTCAGGCAACATGACTTCATAAGCTTAGACAAATGGAAGAGTGCCCTAAATACAGTCCAGGATTTACAAGCCTTGAAAAGGATGGTATAGCTAGGCACACATGGCTTCTGCTTGAATAATCTTACATTTTTTGTGGTGCATATGATACATCTTACCTCAGTGAAGCACAGACTTGGCCTGTTTACAGTATGTTTACTGTAGCTGTTAGACAGTTATGGAATGCAGTATGCTAAATAAGATGTCAGGTGCAACTGGAATAGTTAGCTATGACTTTTTTGGGGGCTTGCTGCATGTGCATAGTCATATATATAACATTCACATCTTTTGTATGAGTAAGATTCCAGAAGGATACATTACGTTTTGCTGTTTTTAGAACCATATCCAGTGCTGTTTATTCTCTTTCTGAACTGTGGTATATTGCAGAATGATATCACAACATTTTCTATACTACCTGTTATATCAGTAATTAATTTGAAGGTGATACATGCCAGATTGATAGCACAATGGATTATTGTTTTACAAGGCAAAGACTTCCTTGTCCATGACCTTCCACTATGTGTGTGTATGTGGGGGGGGGGACAAAACAGAGTTTCAGCTTAGTCCAGTGCATAGTTAGGAAACAAAACAAACCTCTCCCTTGAAGTTGATCGACCACAAAAATCCAACAAGCATAAAACGAGAAGAAGTAGATCAACACCACGAATGGTACAACGAACTTTATTTCACATAAAAATCCACAGGAATAAGCGCTTTCGCGTGCTTCCAATGCACGCTTCTTCAGATAAGTTTAAAATCTTGCTATAATGATGCACTTTATATATCTAAAACATAATTGCTTAATGAATTGATTGATTCAATTATTTAAATATATTATCTGCTTCATTTAAAGCTACAGTTCACAATATCGCAGTGTAGTGCTAAAACTACTTACAAAATATTTTCAAAGACGAAAAAAGAGAGAAAGAATCATCATGTCATCATATTCATTCCATGAGCTCAATGTATAATAATATTTAATAAATATATTTAATAAAATATATTTAATAAAACTTTCCCACTGTGTGGCCATCAATTCATAAAAGAGTTGTGGATATAATAAAAACATCTAATAGTTCATATTTCATTAACCATGTACAGAGAACTAAACTGAGTCATCACTAGGTTACCAATAATCAAATAAACATATAACATCTATAAATAAACATAAAACGCCATAAAAATGGCCATTAAAATATAAGATATACATATATTTTTATATTTATTGTATATTGTATTGCAACATTATATTTGGAAACCTTGAACGGCTATAAATAGTTAAAACAACCTATTATAAATATATGTATATATAAATAAATAAATAAATAAATATATCAGTAATAAATAAGTAAATATGTGAGTAATAAATATGCATATATATATATATTATGTAATAAGTATGTGATATATAAAATAAAATGACCAACATGTTATAAAGCCCAACTTCACTATCACTTATATGCATGTATTATATATCAAGGACATAAAATGGCATAACATAAGTAAAGATGTGTAACTTAGTCAATCTATGTAATAATCAATCATAATATCATAACTCTAATTCATAAATAAATAGACCTATACAATAACTAATCTAAAATATATATATATATATATATATATATATATATATATATAGTTATACTAATTATTATATAACATCCTTTCTAATATTCCACTGTTATAAGCTTCATCTATATGTTCAGAATAACTGAAATATGAATGAAATCAATGATATTTTCGTTTCTTTAAATGTGACCTAATACTAACATAACTGTTGAGACCTGGATACTGTTGTGCTCGAACCCTAAAGATCCAATCTAATTCTAGATTCTCCAAATCATTAAAGTTGTCACCTCTTCGTGGATTTATAATTCTTTTTTGTAACACTCTAAATGTAAACTTATGGTCTGGATATTCAGAGACATGTTTAGATAATGCATTTTTAGGGTCAGTTTTCTTTATAGCGTATAGATGTTCTTGTATCCTGTCTCTAAGCCTTCTCGTTGTCATGCCCACGTAAAAAGCCGGGCATAATTCACACGTGGCTAAATAAATCACATTAGTATCATCACAACTGGCTGAATAGTTAATATCAAGTTCAAATAATAACTCAGGATGTAAAAACTTATTATTAGTAGAGATCAATTTACATGAACTACACCTTCCACAAGGAACAGTACCTGTAGTTCCCCTGTTATTACTCCATTCATCAACTTTCTCATTACATAGAATTCTTTTTAGATTCTTTGTATTTTTATATGTATAAGAGGGTCTATTTCCTATTATATTTCTTATTTCTTCATTAGTAATTAAAATTGACCAGTTCTTGCTGATGATGTCAGTTATATACTTATTGTCGCTTGTATAACTAATTATGCATCTTACTTGCTTTTGTTCATTTTGTCCTTGAGATTTACATTTATTTCTAAACTTGTAATCATGTGTTACCCTTGGCTTATAGCTGGAGTCACTAATAAACCTTTCTTTTATATGAGCTACAGTCTGAGAGTTGTATCCTCTATCCAGGAATAACTGTTCTAACTTATGAAATTCAGCATTGCATTCAATTTCATCCTGGCAGATCCTACTTGTCCTTGTAAACTGTCCTTTCACAATATTAGTGAATGTAAATCTAGGATGCATACTATCATATTCTAGCAGCGTGATGTTCTTCGTCTTCCCTTGCTGCAGTCCTGACAATTGGGTATAGTCCGCGTCCCAGTCGGCCCGAATACCAGAGTATAAGGCTGACGTCGGTCATGGCGCCTTAGACTGACGTCAGTACGTCAGGGTACTAATGCGCATGACCGACGTCATTTCCTCAGTCTTTTTTGCCGCATGGATCGATGCAGAAGCAATTTTGCGAGTGCAGGTTGGCGTTCTGAGATTTTCCGAAACCGGAGTTTCAGACCGAATACAGAGTTGGCTAAGTAACCCGTTAGAACATTTTGGTTTTTCTTGCCTCAGTATTTAAGCGGATGTCAGAAAAAGTGAATAACTGTATTTCTTGTGGGAAGCAGATACATAGGGATTATCATACATTGTGTATACCTTGTTTAGGGCCTGAGCACGGCGTTGTTGGTTGCCGCTCTTGTGCTAGATTTAACAAGCGCACTATTAAGAGGAGGCTTGATTGTGCTAGGTTAGTGTTTGGGAAGCGTTGCAATTATACTATGCCGTCGGATGCTCCGGCGCCTGCTTCATCTAAGAAGCGCAAGGACAAAACAGTGAAGTCTAGGGGTGAGGAACCGGCAGTCCCGGACGTCGGTCCTTTAGAAGGCTCAGGGGAGCCAGAGGTTTTGCCAGGAGTCTCTATGGAGTCTCAGGCAGATACTTTACTGTTACAGGATGTGCCCTCTCAGGAGGTAGGCCAGGCTGAGAGGGCTTCTCAGGTAACTGTTCTTCCCTCTCTTCCCAAGGTAGTTAGGGCCTCTCCTTCTGTTGCCAAAGCTTCTTTTAGAGGAAGGCCAAGTTCAGCTTCTGTAGGGGCTTCTCCTAGCATTTGGGCTCTGTGCCTAAGAAACATATGCTTAAAATGGCAGAAGATTTGATTACTCTGATTAGAGGTTCTATGCCCCCACCTGATAAGAGGCCTAGGGTGGAACAGGAGTTTGATAGTTTTGAACAGTGTTCACAGGCTTCAGAGTCTTCTGTGGAAGACTTGCAAGAGTTTCCTACTTATTCTGATTCTGATGTGGATGATTCCACTCCTTCAGCTTCTCCTCCTGAGGATTTTTCATTTTCAGAGACTCTTCACTCCATGAGGGAGCACTTTAAATGGGAAGGCCAAGATTACTCTGACTCCAGAAAAGGCTTAGGGAATTCTTGTTTTGCCCCAGCATAGGCCCTTAGCTATTCCTCCTGTGTTGAATGTGGTGGAGGATGTTTTGCAGAGGCTTCTCTGAACCCTGATTCCTTGCCTCCTGCTCCTGTTAAGCCTGATAGGTATTATAGGGTGCCCGAAGCTCACAAGTATTTGTTTAAGAGTCCCAGGGCGGACCCAGAAACTGTTTCTCAGGGGCCTAAAGGTGTTAAAGCTTCTGTGGTTAAAAATCCTGTACCCTCTGATAAAGAGGCAAGGGCTTTGGATAGGTGGGGTAAGAAAGTATATACTTCTTCCACTCTAGCCATGAGGCGTTGAATTGTCAATTTCATATGCTGAAATATCAGAATTATCTCCTTTCACAATTGAAATCTAAGGTGGATGCTTTGGCGGAAGGTATTGAGTGTAAAGAATTGCTGGATTTGGTTCATGTGTCTGAACAAGTGGGTAAGCATTCTTTGCAGTGTGGTTTTGATGCTGTCCAGGCCTCCTCGAGGGTGGCTGCTACTAGTTCTGTTCTTCGCAGACATGCTTGGTTGAAGGATCAGAATTTAGCTGAGCATGTTAAGACCAGGATTTTGGATGCTCCTTTACAGTCTGATGTGTTGTTTGGACCGCCTGTGGAAGCAGTTTTAAAGAAAATGGAGGACAAAGCTAAGTCTATGCAGACTGTTAAAGATTTTTTGCAGGTGCAGCCTCCGAAGTTTAGTAGAAATTGGCCTGCTAAGGGGTGGACATATCCTGCTTATGGTTCCCAGTCTAGGGGTAGGTCTAGACGTGGTAGGGGCAGGGCTCAAGGTTCGTTTAGGCCTAGATCAGACAGTTCACCTGCTCAGACTTCTGGTGAGGGCAGGGGTCAGTCCTTTCGTAAGCAGAACCAATGACCTGCCTTTTCAGCTGCCAGTGGACTCTCGTCTGGCAGCTCCTTTGGGAGGAAGATTGTCTCTTTTCAAAGAAAATTGGGATTTAATCACTCAAGACAGATGGGTGCTGGATATCATTCATCACGGTACAGATTTTATTTCCACACAATGCCCCTTTCAAAGGCATGCCAGATGTTCCTCCTCCACAAAGAAAAGAGGCTCACAAGCAAGTTTCTCAGTTACTCCAGATAGGGGCTATTCAGCCAGTCCCTGTGTCAGAAAGGGGCTTGGATTTTATTCGCCTGTTCCTAGTACCAAAGAAGGGAACACGTGGAGACCAATTTTGGATTTATCTGTCCTCAACACTTATCTGGACATTCCCAAGTTCAAGATGTTGGCGTTACAGCAACTGTTACCTCTGCTGGGCAAGGATCACTGGATGGTAACTTTGGATCTCAAGGAAGCTTACCTTCATGTGCCCATAAGGCTAAGTTGCAGAAAGTATCTGCGGTTTCGACCTGGAGATTTTCATTATCAGTTCTCTGCATTGCCCTTTGGCTTATCTACTGCCCAGAGTATTCACAAAGGTTCTGGCTCCAGTGATAGCTTACTTCAGGCTTCAAGGCATTCAAATTTATCCTTACTTGGACGACTGCCTGATTCTGGCTCAAGAAAAGGAACACCTTCTACAGCATCTGGAATATGTCATAGCAGTGCTAAGATGCCTAGGGTATTCTGTGAACGAAATAAAGTCCAGTCTAGTACCCTCTCAAGACATGTGCTTTCTGGGTGTGAGACTGAATACAGCAGCCCAGATGGCCTTTTAACCCCGGACAAACAAAAGAGTCTGTCACTTTACTTCCATCAACTATCTCATCAGTCCGTGCTGACTGCAAGGACAGTCCTTCAAGCATTAGGGTTCATGGCATCTTGTATTCTGGTGCTTCCCAATTCCTAACTGCATATGAGGAAGCTGCAATGGTATCTCAAAATGTATGGACACAGCACTGCCAAGATTTGGACACTGTCATTCAAATAATACCTTGCCTTCAAAGGAATTCTTGTGGTGGGCTCAGGAATGTCACCTAAACAAGGGACTCTCTGTGACCCGGCCAGAGGCGAGTCAGATTTTAACGACAGATGCCTCGGACACTGCTTGGGAGCTCATCTAAATGGAAAGTGGATACAAGACAAGTGGCCTGCCAGACTACAGCATCTACATATCAACATGAAGGAGATGTTAGCAGTCCAGTTTGCATTGATGGCGTTCAAGGAGTTACTTCTTCCAGGGCAGGTGTTGATTCTGACAGACAACACAACTGTCATGTGGTACATCAACAAGCAAGGGGAACACATTCTTATCCTCTATGCAGGCAAGCAATGATTCTATGGGAGACTGCGTTAAGCCTGCAACTGACTCTTCAGGCAAGGTTTCTGCCAGGAGCACAGAACTCCCTAGCAGATGTATTAAGCAGACAAATCATGGATCCCCACGAGTGGAAACTGGATCTTCATGTATTTCAGAAATTGACAGTGTCATGGGGAACTCCAGACATAGATCTGTTAAGCTTCTCCACTAAACCACCAGCTGCCAAAGTATTGCACAAAGGGGTTTAGTCACACAGCTTGGAAAGTGGATGCTCTGTCTTTCAGTTGGAAAAACCTTCATGTCTATGCCTTTCCACCTCTACCTCTTCTTCCAAAGGTATTACTAAAGGTCAGACAGGACAGGCCAAGGATGATTTTGATAGCTCCAGATTGGCCTCGGCAACACTGGTACCCACTTCTAAGGAGTCTTGTAAAGAAGCCTCCATGGCCTTTACCTCTGATTCCTCATCTGTTATCTCAGAAGGACGGTCATCTGCTCAATGTCAAGCTTCCATCTCTTCATCTCACAGCTTGGCATATTCTGTGTTGAGGCATGGTAGGTCTCAGCTTCCTCAACAAGTTTTAAATGTGATTATGGAAGCTAGAAGGCCTAGTACTAGGAGAGTGTACGCAGAAAAATGGAAGAGATTTTTATTTTGGAGTACAGCAAAGAATTTGGAGATTTCAGAGCCTAATTTGAGTGTGGCTCTTCAATATCTTACTGAATTATTGGACAAAGGTTTGTCTTTCTCTTCCATAAAGATTCATGCTGCAGCAATTTCAGCTCACTATGATTGTGACCCACCTTTGTTTTCGCATCCTTTGTTCAAGCAGTTTCTTAGAGGGGCAAAGAATATAAGACCCCACGTAGAGCTCCTACTCCTGCTTGGGATCTCAATTTTGTGTTGGAAAAACTTACTCTACAACCTTTTGAGCCTGCAGCTACTGCTGAATTGAAATATTTGTCATGGAAGACTGCTTTTCTGTTGGCTATTACTTCTGCAAGAAGGGTGTCTGAGTTGCAGGCCCTTATGGCAGTAGAGCCCTTTTGATTTTCCATAAGGACAGGGTATCATTACGTACTAATCCTTCCTTTATGCCTAAGGTGGTTTCTAGTGTGGCTTTAAACCAAACTATTCATTTGCCTACGTTTTTGCAGATCCTCAAAATAAAGGGGAAAAGATTTTGCACACTTTAGATGTACACAGGCAATTGCGTTATTATTTGAGCAGGACTAAAGATTTTAGGCAGTCTCAGCAGTTACTTGTTTCTTTTGCTTTAAGTTCACAGGGCAAGCCTGTGTCAAAACAAACTATTTCTAGGTGGATTGGCTTTTGCATTGCTTTTGTTATTCCCATCATGGCAAAGAGGTTCCAGCTGGTATTAGGCCTCATTCCACTAGGGCTACTGCCACTTCAACAGCATTTCTAAGGATGGTGGCAACTAAGGATATTCTGGAGGCAGCTACTTGGAGTTCAGTGCATACTTTCTCTAGGCATTATCACCTGCCTATATACTCTAAGACTAGAGCTGGTTTTGCCACAGCTGTTTTACAAGGCATGTTGTCAGCTCCTGCTACTTTATAATTTGCCAGCCTCCCTTACCTCTGCTTTGGGATTCTACCCAATTGTCAGGACTGCAGCAAGGGAAGGCGAAGAACATAGTACAGTTTTGTACCTACCATAAATGTAGATGTTCGAGGATTCCCTTGCTGCAGTCAATTTACCCTCCCTCCTTCCCTCTGTGTTTCAGGGTGGTTGTGTAGGTGAGTATACATGCTTATATTTTTTTTATATATATTACTGTATATATTGTACATGTTTTTTGCTGCACGTTGTTTTGGGACTTGTCTTTCTGGGTCTTCTGACATCTGGGGCAAGAAAAGACTGAGGAAATGACGTCGGTCATGCGCATTAGTACCCTGACGTACTGACGTCAGTCTAAGGCGCCATGACCGACGTCAGCCTTATACTCTGGTATTCGGGCCGACTGGGACGCGGACTATACCCAATTGTCAGGACTGCAGCAAGGGAATCCTCGAACATCTACATTTATGGTAGGTACAAAACTGTACTTTTCCAACACTCTTTCCTATATAGAGACGTGACTAATCTTCCTTTATTTTCTTTTCTAATGTTCAGGTCTAGAAAATTAACATTGGAATATGAGTATTCCATAGAAAATCTAAGGAAATCTGTCGTTTTCTCTAAATCATTAATGAAAGTTTGAAGTTCCTCTGGTGTTCCATCCCAAATTAAAAGTATATCATCCACGAATCTAAAATACGCCAATATTTTGTGATATTCAGGATGTGTAAAAAGACATGTGGTTTCCCATTTATATACAACCAAATTGGCATAAGTGTTAGCGCAGGGGGTGCCCATTCAGTAATTAATTTGAAGGTGATACATGCCAGATTGATAGCACAATGGATTATTGTTTTACAAGGCAAAGACTTCCTTGTCCATGACCTTCCACTATGTGTGTGTATGTGGGGGGGGGGGGGGGGGGCAAAACAGAGTTTCAGCTTAGTCCAGTGTATAGAAATTCAGCATATTGCATCTGAGAAGTGGTGGGGGCAGTACTAGCAGTAACAGATAGCAATTGCAGAGAAGTATCACCTTTTCTTATTACTTGCATTATTTTTAACATTCATTGTCACATAAAGGTGCTGTTTGATCCACAATATCTAAAGCTGTTATGCCAGAGTCAGTGCATGCTTGATCTCAGATAATTCCTCAGGTAGACTGTTGCAGGAATCCATGTCTCCCTAGTTATGAGAAGCACTGTACTTCCTCCATCCTTCTTACCCCTGCTCCCCCTTCCCCAAAGATGACTTAGGTTCATAGATTAGTGCTAGGCTAACTACCCTTGCGAGCCATTTTAAGCCTAGCCAATTATCCCTTGTGAGACTCAAACCCTGCACCTTCTGTTTGTAAGGCAAACACCTGAACCATTAGGCCACTTCATAACTTATTCTTTTGCTCTAGCACGTCTTTATTTGTTAAGAATTGCCCCTCATGGGGTATCATTTAAGATTAGCTATTGACTATGTTGAAGTTCTCAAATTTATTACAATCCCCTAAAATAAGGGCATCCAGATATCATCTTATACAAAATTAAATGGGATCCTGTTTAGAGAGTTCAATGTTTTCAACTTCCAACATTTTTTATTCAGTATTATGGTTTTAGTATAACTATATTCAGCCTGGTGTCAGACACCCACCAAATGCATATCTATCCTTTTAGGCATAGGTGATCTGAATGTAATATCCAACATGACATGGTATGTCTTCCAGCACTGTTACAATGTTTACCAGTATGCATACTGTGTGTATGTGTGTGTGTGTGTGTGTGTGGGGGGGGGGGTATAAAGGCATATATGTATTGGCTGACAGTGATGTCATGTGTTCATGTTTTCACAGGTTCCACTGGTTGAGGGTCCAGCACAACAAGCTAACATAGGGATGTCCTCAGCAGGTTATTTGTGTCTGCTGCTAAAGGCAACATGCAAGTGGCACTGTCTGCAACAATACAGGAGTGGCATCATCCACATAGACCATTATACAATGTTCTCTGTAGAGATACTGGCTGGGCACACAGCCTCACCTTTATATGACAGACATCTTGTACCTGGCAGTCCCACACATGGTCCCCAGCTCACACAGCTTCTGAATTGTGGTGCACATAAGGAAGTGACACAGAAAGTGTGGAGTCTTCATGACTCCAGGACTGTCCCTGATATGGCTACAGCATTCAGAATCAGCAAACAGATGTGTAGGTTATTAACCCAATCACAGATGGACACTGTACACAGCATTATGGTAATGAAAGCCGATCATTTTTAGTGTCAGTGGCCCAACAGGTAGCACACTTGTCTCTGGTCCAGAGGACCGTGGATTCTATCCCCACACTAGGCAGATTGATTGCTGGCACTGCAATGCAGCATAAGGGGGTGCTGCATACTTGAGTCAGCCATTCTTTGGATGAGGGCTAAACAAAGGCCCCATCAGCTTGAGTTGGTGGTAGCTCGGGTGGATGTAAAAATCTCAAGGCACCAATCAAAAAGGGTAAGTTCCCAAATGTCTTGTCCAAAGTTCTGTTTGTAGTATAAATACCACCCAGGTCTCCCCTGAAAAGAGGCTACTAGTCTACTTGGACTAACCTGGTCAACAACATATGAATAATAAAACAAAAATTAAATAAATGGTGAGTGTGCTCTGTGACTTGAGGGAAGTTGCGCACTAACTACAAAGTGATCTGGTGTATAGGGACAGGAAGCAGACACTGGTGATGAGGTCAATGATGGCAAGTATTGCTTCTACAGGTGCATCCGTGGCCTGCCTCTTTACAGTTCATGGTCAAGGGGGGATCTAGATACAATCTGGTTTCACAAAGGTCATCCAAAATCTGACTACATAGACCATTCGCTAAATAGAATCAGTATCATCTGCAGTCTACCAAGCCTCGTCATGTGAGTCATTCAGGTCTAGGGTGGCTCTGCTGCTTGGGCTCAAAACATGAGACTTCTCATGAAGGTGCATGCAGACAGTCCTATAATTCTACCCCTCTACCCAGTCCATGAAGTGGACTTGTTTTTGCCTCAACATTATGAGTCAACAGCATAGACACAATGGCAATGGCATGTTCTATCCTGTGGCCCTAACTTACATTATAATATCATGTGTCAATATGTTCCCACCAGCTGTGCAAAAAATATCAACTGTGCCCTGCGCACCTGATAACCTATGTGGATATGTTGATATTGGATACACAGCAATGCCAGACAATGCACTGGCCTGCATAACCTAGGTGTGATACTGCATGCATCATTTTATTCTGTGATGTCTGTGTCATGGCCCCTAGTTTTCAACTAGATGTTGCCACTTTGCCGGTGTAGCAATATATTGCGACTGCTTGTGCCTCAGCTGTGATTCTGCTACTACATGTTTATCCCTGACTCTCCAGCCTGACCTTCTCCTGTTGCTATGACATGTATGACAGGCCCTGCTATGATGTTTACCCAACAGCATGTAGTGGAGGATGGCACATACAAAAAGCATCTTGTTGCATACACCTAGTCTATATTGATATTCCCTTACTGAGGTGTCAAAAAATTGCAAGTTTCCCTTCAATTGTCCAAACACTCACTCCACTATATCTTATGTTTCCACATGGAATGTATTATAGGCCATTTCCTGCATGGCATGTAAGTAATATATTGGAGTTATCAATCGGGATTCTAGGGCATGTCTACATCACCTGAAACACATAAAGCAAGCGACCTATTATATGCGACCTACCACCAGCATGCATGATATCTGAGAGCATAGGCCTGTTTATCTGGCATGTATATGCAGCAAATAAACAGGTGATCCTATACTAAAATGATTAATGCTGTTCATAGTTTTGTGTTCGCAGTAATGGACACATACCACACATACCATTTGGTTTTGGCTGTGAGCAACACAGTTCATCTAAGGACTTTACAGTTTCCTGGTGGTACATCAGTTCATGTCTGTACACCATGCATTTATGTTGTTAGCTACAATGCTCAACAATGAAAATTCCTTCAAACAGTGGCTCCCAGCAGATTCTACTGTGCTATTGCTGCTGCAATTTGTAGCATATCTGTCATCATGTACACCATGGATTTCTGCATTCAGAATGGGTATGTGTTGCTATGTTGTTCTGCCTTCTTATAGCCTTCTGAATTAGTTCCTTCATTTGTGTGTTCCATTTGAACCATTTGTATGGGGTTCCTCATTTACCTGTTAAGCTACCACTTGCATGTGCAGAATAGCTTGCTGTTTTGACCATTGTGTGGCCACATTGTGTCTTATTATCTCGTATAACCTGTGCCTGAGTCTTGCAGGTGCTAATCTGACCTTCTCTAAATCTAAGCAGTAGTTTTTATTACGTTTCAGTAGATTGTTGGTTAATAGCAAAGGAACTGCAACTGAGATTTTGTTTTTTACAAATAAGCAATCTATTAGTACAGCTTAGCATTTCTAAATACAGCAGGTACTACTGGTCCTGAATTGTTAATGCTAGAATAAATATATATTTAAATCTTCTTCTTCTTTTCCCAGTTAGGGGTTGCCACAGCAGATCACCTGTCTGCTCATGATTGGCAGTGGAGTTTTTACGGTGTCGAGTTGCCAGCCCAGCACCCAACCTTCCACAGAAGGCACACACATGCACAAACTCACACCTAGGGCCAATTTAGAGTGTCCAATCCACCTACAGCATGTCTTTGGAATGTGAGAGAAAACCCGAACACCTGGAGGAAACCCACAAGGAGGGAATGCAGACTCTGCACAGAAGACACCCCAACCAAGAATCGAACCGGCGAACCTCTTGCTGTGAGGCGACAACACTAACCACTGCACCACTGCAGCCACCCCAAATAAATATATATTTGAATATGTGTGTGTACACACACACACACACACACACACACACACACACACACACACACACACACACACACACACACACACACACACACGACTTTATTTAGATAGTTTAAATATGTGCTACTCTGTACCCTAATGCTAATTCATTTCTAGATATCATGTCTTACACTATCTTTAAGATATGCAGTTCAGTTTTCATTTATGAAGTTTATAAACCTTCAGTGTGCATTGGACACTCCCATCTTAACAAACTGTGTAGTTTTCCAGTTTTTGTAACACAAGGTGGCTGAACTCATGAACAGTCAGCTGTTCGTCAGCTCTTGTCTGTTTTGATGAGTTCTGGCTTACTGACCAGTCTGTTCTGGTAGCAGATGTTCTGGATTTTTTTCTCTATGTGTGTACTTGTAAGGAATAAGAAAATGGGAAGCACCTCTGGCTTAAATCCAGTTTATTTAGTCATAGCAGTTTTACTTAAAGAGTTGTGGTGAGGTTTATCTGAACATGTAGTAGAAAGGTGGGGGGGGTCTATAGGCATAAAGTCTTCACAGCTGATTACTGTGTGAGGTAGCAACACGGTTCATTTAGACATTTCATCTATAATTTAGCATTCCTAACATAACTTAGTCATTACATATTTTATTTTTGTTTTGTTTTTGCTTATTTCCCTTTGATTTTAGTATGAAATAATATTTTGGTTTCTAGTATAAGACTAGTCAGTTTTTATAATAGAATTTCTTATTGATTATTAAGGGTGATCACTGAAATTTAAAAGAAGATATGTATTTGTTTACCTCTTATGTAGTCATATTCTGTACTTATTGGTTGTGTTTTTAGGGCTTATAATAACGGTGTAAAACTTGAATACACACACACACACACACACACACACACACACACACACACACACACACACACACACACACACATATGTATATCCCTGTGCACCATGACCCATTGGTTAAAGCATAAAAAGTGAATTATACTAGAAGGCCTCAATTTTTTTGAATGGGACACAAATAAATAAATAAATAACTTATAAACATTTTGTCATGCAGTCATACTCAGACTAGTTTTGTCCAATTTCAAATAAAACTGCTGCTCAGGTAGATATCAATATTACAAATACGTTGCAAAAGTATTTAACAACATACCTCTCAAACTCTTAGAGTCAGAAATCTGTACAAAGCCATAAAAAAGTGGTACAAATAGGGACAATTTTGAAATATTGCTCTTACAGACTTAGAAAGTTGATAGAACAACATGTTTTGCATTAGCATGGATTTTCTGAAGGGTATGAAGTCTAAAACTGAAATGTCTGTCATTATTTTTTAACTTCAGTCTTTAATGATTTGCCACTAATTTGCCAGAAAGCCACAATTTTATGAAAAACGGACCAAAAATATAAGGCAAAACTCTGGACATTCTGTAAAAATCTGTACAGTTGAGAGGTTTGTTTAACAATTAGACAAAACACCCTGATGAGTTGAGTAATCACAATGCTGTCTTACTGAGCTGGTTACTGAAGTCCATTAAAACACCTGGACAACTATATTCTACTGCACTGTCTCTGATTGACTGGAGCCAAGTTTTTAGCAGAATTAGAATGTAACCAGTTGTTTACATTTTACAGTTTACAACTGTATAGATCCTACCTCAGCAATTTCAAGTTTTAAATGTGTTTTATCTAATGTAAGAAATTATTTCCACTCAGACATGTAAGAAACAGCAAAGTACCAGGTAGCTAATGTATTAGACCTTATTAGAAAAACAGATAATGTCAGGAATGACATGGAACAAAGACCCACAAAATATTACCAAGCTGCAAAATAATCAACTCCTGAAATGCTCCACCAAGCTAAAAAACACCTCTAAAGCTGATTGTTGCATGAATGTACAAGTAGTTTGTATTGGTAATGCAAAAATATTCAGCAACACTCTTTAATTCAAACACAGTCTTCCCAAAAAAGGCCTCCTCTACCAAACCAAGGGCAGGATTCAGGAAACTTTTCCTGTACTTGCAGAAACTGCTGCAGCAAAACATCAGTTTCCATGATTGTGGGAAATGAGATTCAGAGACATATTTAGCTGCACTGAGGAAAGACCTCATTATCTGCCAGTTTGCATTTATCTGAATCACGTGGTGTTATCACTAGTAATAATCAGCACTGTCTTTGTTGGCTCATGCTTTGCATTGACACATGCATCCCCCTCATTCAGTGTCCCATGCTCATGCACACATTAAAATACACACACACACACACACACATATATATATATATATATATATATATATATATATATAGACACACCAACCTCTCAACTGTCCCTGGCTATACAGAACATTCAAGATTTGCCTTATATTTTCTCTATCCCTTCTCATGGATGATTATAGTCAGTAAATAATGACAGACATTTAGAGTTTTGTACTTCTTTTTTTCAGAAACCGCTTTATGCTGCAATACTCCCCCCATACAAATACATTCAAGCATACACACACACATGCATGTGCGAGCGAGCGTGCACGGGCGTGTGCACACACACGCCCCTACTCTACAATTTCTTAACTAACTCCCTACTATGACCTAAGATTACTCATACCCCTAAAGACATGCACACACACTGCCACACACATACAGACATAATTACATCCCTAACACTACCTTTCCACAGACAGCCAATCTTATCTTTTATTCAGTGTCTCCCCACTGACTACAATGGGGGAAGTAGTATTTTGAACATAGCTGGCTATGCTAATTTCAGTGGAGAACACATGGCTAAATATCATAGACTGGTGCCCCAGAATGCTGCATTAACATTCAGCACAACTGCAGAGGTGGCCCACCATAGTGCTTCTTGACACACAATCAGAAAGAATTACCACCAGCTGAAAACTCATTGTGTTAGGGCCTACGGCTGACAGTAACCCCTTCTGAATCCCAAAATATTGAGCCACTAAAATCCATAAGCACAACTAAACGGCTTGCAAAAACAATACCACATCAATACCAATCAAAAGTACTTGTACATTCTGATAAACCAATCTCCTTGTAACCACACACCAAGCTTTTAAAATCAAAAGTCTTAAACTAGCTCAAAGTTGATTATAAACCCACAGATTTCTTATCTTAGTAGATAGAGTCTTGGTCTGAGTATATGAAACACGTTATATTATCTGCTTGTCTTCCCATGTCAGCTGTAACATAATTCACATCACCCTTCTTTACCATTACAAAATTAGTTCAGAATCATTTTTCTACTTCAAATAAGTGATTAAAAGCTGTTTAAGAAAATTTCCAAAAGTGGAGTTTAAATATAACCGACAATGTGTTATGCTAGCCCTGTTCTATTCATACCTTAATGACTAAAGTCATCCCACATAGTTTCAAGTATGCTCTGATAGTATGACTTCCAAAAGTTCCTCTCATCCTGCTATATCAGCTTAATAAAGACCTATGGCAAACATTTGCCCTCTTCCTAAAATTAAGGTTAATAAAAAATAAATGATATGTCCTAAATGTAGCATCCTAACTATGACTTTCACATGTACCAACCAAATTCTCTCTAATGTTGAAAATATTCAGTTAACAGGAGCTATATTCCTTGAAATAAAGTGAGCCTTCAGAATAACTTGTTACAATTGGTTAAATGAGAAGCTGACTGACTGTTTTTTCCCCCACAGAACTTATCCAATGGTTCTACTATGACCTTGCATTGCAAATAGAATTTTATCAGAAGCAATACTATTACTGAAATTTTAACACTAAAAGAGTTTTGGTTCTGTATTTGTACCTTTATTTTTCTTCTATTACATTAGCAGACTACCTTTCGTATCTTAATTGTATAATATAAGCAGAAGACATTCAAATGACTAAATCCTACAACTCTTAGATACTGAGCCACTTAATAACTTTCCCTCTGTCAGTAAGAATAAACTGACATTTAACTTCCAAAATCTACAGGCACTACCAAATGACTTGCAAAAAACTGAACAATAGTTTATTATTGATTCAGCTACTGCCTTACTTCCTTACAAAACTTATCAAAAGTACTTGCGCATTCTGTTAAACCAATCTCCTTGTAACCACAAACAAAGCTTTTAAAATCAAAAGTCTTAAACTAGCTCAAAGTTGATTATAAGCTCTCAGATTTTCTTATTTTAATAGTTTATAGAGCAATAGCTATAAAGGTATTGAGGTCTAGGCTTGAATATGCATTGCCAATTTTCAGCCCTGTCTCTGTAACAATATAGCATTGCTGCAAATAGCTGAAAATACAATACTCAGGTTCATGTATCGAACCAGCAATAGAGAAGTTCATAGTTCCACCTTTCATAAAACTAAAATATTTTCCTATTAATGTTAGAGCCACCTTTCTGCTAACTACTCTAATGTTTAAGCTACTTAATGAAAATTTCTGTCTCCTACTAGCTACGTACCTGGTCATCCAGAACACTTTATGTTTCTTGGTAGGTCAAGATAGTGTTAAACTGCAATCCATTCATTGATCAATGTCCATGTTTCCCATTTTTGCACATGGGTTCAGGAAGTCACATTAACATTGACCATAATCTAGAGCCAATGTTCATACCTCTGGATGGCTTGCCTGACATGTTTTTTCTCCTGTACCACACACACACACACACACACACACACACACACACACACACACACACACACACACACATATGTCTTTGGAATGTGGGAGGAAACCACAGTACCCAAAGAAATCCAATGCAAACACAGATAGGAGATGCAGACTCCCCAGAGAAGACACTCCAGCTGAGAAGTGAACCAGAAAACCTGTTGATGTGATAACACTGACTGTTACACTAATGAGTGGCCACAAGTTTCACTTTCTGTCTGTGAAAAATCTATTATTAAATTCACTCCAGCAGCCTGGAATTCTTTACCAATTGAATGAGACAATCTAGTTTAATTCAAGAAGAAGTTAAAGTTATACCTAAAGCAGGAATACAAATGAATCTGCATCCAGTATACAGGGTAATATGGGAACTACTGCTTAATTATAAAACCTGGCTATATGATGCAGACCAACAAAATAATTCAAAACAGGGCTAGGCCTGAGTGACTTATAGCATGCATACAATGCTATTACTGTTTTATCAACAAGTTATGTTCTTGTGTATCTTTGTTTTTCAGAATTATTATATGTGTATTTTATTTATTGTCCCGTGATAGTCACTGATATATAGTTTAACTGATTATTTGCTTTTCTGTATTGTTTTCCTATGCAAATTTGTAATTATTGCATATTTGTTTTCAATGTTTTTGTCTGTGGATGTCAGTTGTAATTCATTGTGATTGTCTGGTAGCTCAGGTCATAGCTGAAATGAGTCATTGGATTAGTCTACCTGCTGAGATAACCAGCAATAAATAAGTGAATAAAATAAACTCCATAAGAGTTTCCTTTTAAACTCCTGTGGCAGAGAGGCTCATCTGAGGACCCCTAGACAATTACTGTAGAACATGTATGAAACTGCAAATAAAGTCTATTAGTTCCTAACCCACATTACTATACTGTATTAAAAAGATTGCATTAATTTTGTCCATCCTTCATTATTTTTCCCTTTGGACAAATCTGTATTAATAAAAGGTACATTTCCAACTGAATTGATTATTTTTAAGAATCTGCATTATTTTTATTTTTTTTCATTTGAATATAGACACTACCGTAAGTGACCACATTAGATGTTTTAAAGTGAGAGGCTATCTGAAGAAGGTTTAAGTGATCATTAATTCTGAATTAAGAATGCGTGTAAAGATGGCTTGGTTGTACCATAGCTTAGAGGTAGCTCAAGCAGCAATTTTTGTGGGTTAAGATGTGGAAACAAGTAATAAAGTTCTGAGCAGCAAACATGAAGTTGTTCAGATATAAGCTTAGAAGCGGTTTTATTTCATGTCTTCATTCAGCTACCACAATAATGGGAATATATCTGCAATGGGAAATGCACAATCTAATAGGTTTATAAGTATTTATTAGGCTATTGATCAATAAGAATGTTAAGAAATCTAGCCTTACAGTCCCACTTTAGTTTTTAGCCCTTATATTTTGCATACAGATAACCCAAAGGTGAACAGAACAAGGAAATGATACTTGTTGCCCCTATCCATGAGGGACATGGGTACATAACCAGGGGTGAATTTGCAGTTTTCCATCCATTCATCCACTTATGTTTGACTAGAGCAAAAGAAGTACTTTGTTTTTTGTGGAGTGGAAGATAGTTCCATAGAATACGTATTCTCTTTGATACATATCTACCCCTCTAGAATGTTCTATTTATATTGCAAAAAAGATTGAAATCCTTTGAGTGGATGTTCATGTTCTTGCGAATGTACAGTAGGTTTGATTGGATAAGATATGTTGAGGTTGTATTCGTAAGGCAGAGGTTATATTCTAAGTAGTCTTGATACCAAGTAGAGCGATAAGACCTTGAGATGGTGTGTATAGTTTTTTTGATTTAGACCCTTTCTTTTTTTAATGAAGAAAGCTTTGTGATCACTCCAGTTCTGGCAAATGCTTGGGTGGGTATATACCAAATGAGGCATTATATTAAATGATCGGCCTAATGGGAGCTGAGTACAGTGGAATGATTACATCCTTGGATGTGGATATAAGCTGTGTGATAAAAAAGAACATCTTTACAATAGTGGATACACACACAGTGATCAAAGGACAGCTCATTGTCAACTTATGTTCCCAGATCCCTGACTATAAGATTAACTTTCAGGGGTGTGTTGTCAATGTGATAGTTACAAGAGAAGTCATGCTAGCTGAAGGATGCAATTATAGATTTCTTGGCATGGTTTTGACACAAGCTATTGGTTTAGGAAAGGCCTTCTTGGGAGGATTTTGGTGTCCTCTGGGAGTTTATGATGGCACCAAGTGTACAGTCATCTTCAGACTTGGTCAGCCATAAACCCTTAATATTTACTTTGACTTTTGAGAAATAAATGCCAAAGAGGAGTTGCCACCACTAGTGGCAGGTCTTTTGGAGGAGGTAGAACCATTTGCACTGATTTCTTGGGTTCTATAAGTGAACCCATTTGCTATCTATTTAATTTTATAGGGATTGTCATTTAGCTGCCAGAGTTTATCAACAATACTTGAGTGTGGGATAGTGTCAAATGTTCAAGGTCTAGACATGCAAGGTGTACTGATTTACCTTCATCAATTGCATCATTAACATTATCAAAGAAGTCAATCAGGTTAAGTAGGCAGGATCTGCCCTTGACAGGGTCTGAGTGGAGAGATGGTCTAAATAGAGAGATAAGTCAGCAAGCAAAGGAGTAGTATTGCTTAAAATGAATTTGTCCTCAAGTCTTGGTGAGTACTTTCACAACGTGGACCCTTTTTTTCCCCACAAAATCTTACCAAGATGACATTGATATATAGACTGTATGTTATATAGCATATGTCATGGACAGAAGTAGGTTAAAAAAATATATATATAGCTGGGTGCACAAGACACGGAATAAAAAAGTGCCCGATTCTAGTAGGTGCACTGGTGCCAGGATTGGAAAAAATGACAGTGTAGAATCCTCAAGACATGGAAATATTCCTACAATGGGGATAGGCCAGGCCCAGGGGGAGGATGGCTCCCCTGTTGTAGAAGGAAGTAGCAGTCCACAAAAATCACAAAAACTGATAGGCCAAAAAGAGCTGTAAAGATGATAGAGAAAACTATTGAGGATAAGAAAGAAATTATGATTGTTAATATTATGCAAGAAGAATTTCCAGACAGAAGATAAACAAAAAGATTAAGAGATAACTTGGATGAAAGCGGAAATACTTCCACAAGAAAAACTGTCAGAAGCTTCAAATAAAGATTTGTGTTCATTAATACAACATATTTATGAAAAACATTATATAGACCAAGAAACCTTGGGGCATTTGAAAAAAGAAGCAGCTGAGGAAGTGTGAAAATATAAAAAACAAATCTAGAGACTTTTGAAAGGTATAAAAAAAGAAATATCATGGGAAAGAAAGAGATCTGATATGGTGCAATATGTATATAAAGGAGAAAGACAAATTAATCAACACAAAAAAGGCATCCCCAAATTATTCAGACTTCACAATAAAAAATAACATCACAAAGAGAGAACAGTAGATTAGTAAAGGAGAAGTTAAAAAACTAGAAGTTAAAGTTATGGAACACTTGCGAAGTGAAGGATTTAGTGTAGAAAGTCTAGCACAGGTTACACCACAGCATGATGGAACAATAAGTCCCTAAAGTAAGGAGAAACAGTAGGAGCAGGAGACATCTGAAGAAGAAATATGGACATGGGCAAGAAAAAGGATTTAATATTATGCAATATTTATGCAAAGGAGAAAACAAAACTAATCAATACAAAAATAGTAGCATCAAATATATTTGAAGAGAAATACAGACAAAAGTATCAGACATGGAAAACTTTACAATACAAAAAATAAGAAAACAAAGAGGAAAAGTAGAAAAGAGGATCAGTAAGGGAGAAGTTAAAGAAATAGAAACTGAGGTTATGGATTTCCTGTGAAGTAAAGGATTTAGTACAGAAAATCAAACTCAGACAACATCACAGCAGGATAGAGCAGTGGATCCCCAAATTAAGGAGAAACCAGTGGAGTGGGAAACACCTAATCAGTTGCCATATGAAGATACTTTGGAGCTTTCCACAGGAAAGTAGTACAACTGTTCATTTTCAGTTGCACAGCAAGGGGAGGAGCAGGAAACTCTGATGCAGTCAATGTTGTGGAATGAAAGGTCAGTGAGTTCCCATAAGACCAATGGAAGGCACAGGATGAAACTGAAGAGAATTTGTCACAGGAAGATGCTCTGGAACTTTCTATAGAATGCCAGCAGGAAATGGAGAACAAAGAATGTGCCCTCTGTTTAGAAGAAAATGATTTAAGAAAAGGGCTGCTTGATTTAATAGAAATGGACAGCTGTATTAAGAGCAATGAAAGAAATAGACTACAGGAAGTCAGTAAAACCCAAAAAGTTATAAGTTTGATAAAACAAATTAACACAGTAATTAGGACTGTCATATAGATTCGTGCAATATAACAGAAGTAATAGGATATATCACTCAGTAGCAAAATTAATAACAGTTAAAGTCGTACCACAAAAAACAAAGTTAGTAAGGGAAAGGATGGGGAGAAATCAAATGCCATCATGGAAGTATCGAATAGAGAAAATTGTAAAGAAATTAAGACAAGAAGCATCACTGTTAGAAGAGTATAGAAGAGGAAACAGATCAATAAAAATGCTCAGAAAGATAGATATGGTAAAAGCAATGTGCAGCATCAGAACAGATCAGGATCTATCGTGCACTATTGCAAATAATAAACTAAAAATCTCAGCACAGGCAGAAAAACATAGAGGATATGCAGATAAATAAAAAGGAAAAGTTCAAAATAAGCAGATTATTGATAGCCTGTAGAAAATGTGTGCTGTATCCTTAAGAAGCTTTTCAAGGACTGAACGTGCATATAAATACTGAGCACATGCTAATCTCAGTGCCATTTTCAGAGTGCAGCCAGAGAGTGAGCATGTATGAGTGTAATAGATAGTTTGTATATAAGTTTATCTAAGTTAAAGTTAATAAGTCTCAATCCTGATGTGTTTGTACATAATAAAGCTGCTTGAGCAGAACCCATAAAGTCTCGTCTAGTGTATCCTGACTAGATGAGCGACATGGTGTCAGAACTGGGATTCCAGAGACTGCTTCATAGGTTCATAGGTTCATAGGGTGGTACTAGGCTATCAGCCCTAAGGCCTATACAAGCCTAGCCATAACAATTCCCTGGCTATTTCTTCCTAAATTATTTACTTTCCTGGACCCCTGTCTAGCAGGGCGACTGACGTGATCCCTGGGGTGAATTTCCTTTCACCCCAGGGATCACATCAGTCGCCCTGCTTTCCAGAGCTACAAGGTGCAGAGTTAACAGTGAAGGTAAACTAAGAGAAACGAGCATGAAAAAGAGCCAGAAAAGAACCAAAGCTAATGAAAACTTGCATGAACCATTTATTTTATAAAAAAGATAAAATGGAGCATTATGAGGGAGCAAACCGCATTATTAAACAAGCGAGAGGCACAAAAGGCTTGTTGATTACACAAAATGTTTGCGATTTGATAAAACGAGCATCAGAAAAGTACATATGGGGTTTGCAGTTACCTCAGAATTGTAAAACGGGTATGTTTAGAGTAAAACAAGCACAAAAAAAGTTGAATAGGCATGGAAAGAGAGTAAACGAACAAAACAAATATAATAATAGCAAAAAAAGGGCACATTAAGCATAAATAAAGCAAGGCGACTGCATGTTTTGGCAAAGTGCTGTGTTTTGGCATAACTACTACTTTGTATTGTATTCAGGGCATAACTAGAGTTATTAGAAGTATCCTAAAGTGTGTAAAAGGGCTTACAGTGTGTGCTTATTACTATGCATGTATTCCAAAGAGTTTATTTGTGTGTAAAGTGCAACTGTTTCATAAAGTACAGTCAAAATGCAGTTATTTTGAAAAGTGTCTTGTGCTGGGTGTGTCTAGTCACAAAGTGCCTCCATTACAAAGTGTTTCTTGTATTGTAAAGAATTATCTAGCAAAATGCAGCCATTTTGGAGAAGTTTCAGTGTTCCGTGTACTGTTTATTCCCAAAGTGCAGTTACTTCGAAATGTTTCTTACTCTGAGCTTCTTCTGTCCAGTTCATTCACACAGTACACTTATTTTGAATAGTTTCTTAAATTGACAATAAATTACTTTTGCAGTACAGTAATTTCAAGAGTATTACAGTGCCAGAGAGACTTACTTTGCAAAGTTCAGTTATTCAGAGGCTTGTTGTGCTATTGGCATATTCTGGCATATGTATATGTGTGTGTGTTCGTGCATATTTGCAAATTCCTTCACTGGTATGTGTTAACATGGCAGATGGATTTCAAAAGCCCTCACCACTTGTATTTGATCAGAATATTGTGGAGAACTGGAGAATATTTGAGCAAGAGTAGGATATTTTTATACAAGCAGTTAATTTTGACAAAGACACATGCACCAGGGCATTCATTTTGCTAAACCTAGCTGGGTCAGAGGGGTTTATAGCATAACAGCGAAACCTCACATATGCGAATACAGAAAAGTTGACACATATTGAGCAAACCACAAAAACACCGAACGGCCTGAACCACGAATTTCAAAATGTCGAATTGGTATAGTTGGCCAACCCCACCACGCACTACGTACTACCTACCCAAACAAAATAAATAATCCACATACATACACTTAACAAAACCCTACTTCTAACCCTAAACTAAAGCTCACATAAATTACTATGTATGCACTTACCTTAACCTGCACCCTAACCCTAAGGTCCATAACTATTACACAACTACGTTAAGGAGCTATACCCAAACAAAATAAATAATCCACATCCATACACTTAACAAAACCTTACTTCTAACCCTAAACTAAAGCTTACATATATTACTATATATGCACTTACCTTAACCCGCACCCTAACCCTAAGGTCCGTAACTATTGCACACTTACCTTAAGGAGCTATACCGGAGAACGGCCAACTATGACGATTCGACATTTCAAATTTCGCGCTTCAGGACATTCGGTGTTTTCACGATTCGCTCAATATGTGTCGACATTTCCGTATTCGCGCAATTGTAGTTTCACGGTTGTAATAGGTAACCGGGTCAGAGGCCACCAAAAGAGAGTGTTCATTTGTGTATGCACCAGCAGTATATGAGGGAGAAGGTGAAAGCCGCCATATTGTTGTACAGGCTGAATCAAGGGAAGACCCTGAGAGTTTGAAGTGCAAATTCAGAGAAATGTCTAACCCCCTAGACAAATATTACATTAGAGAGGCATTTGTTTTACACAAGAGATCAGAAACCAGGGGAGACTTTTGCAGCTTATATTACTGATCTGAGAAACAAAGCTAAATGTGTCAGTTTGGGGACTTAAAAGTTGAGTTGATAAAGGACAGACTTGTATGTGGTATTAATAGTGCTACTGTGAGAAAAATGTTGCTTCGTGACCGTGATTGAATGTGACCCGTGGTAGTGGTGCTGTGGTAGCGTTGTCGCCTCACAGCAAGACATTGTCCCATTCGATTCTCAGCTAGAGCATCTTCTGTGTGGAGGCATGTGTGAATGGGCGTGCCTTCGTTGAAGGTTGTGCATCAGGGCTGGTAACTCGGCATGTAAAAATCCACTACCAAACATTAGCGGACCGGAGTTCTGCTGTGGCGACCCCTAACCAGGATAAGCTGAAAGACACAACAACAACAACCGTGATTGAATGCGTAACAAAGCTTTTGAAATTTGTCAAATCCATGAAGTTACAGAGAGGCACACAAGTATGCTTGCATGTGATAAGAGCATGGTTTCGGCAGGCTCCAGAGCAAATGTAGACAGCATGCGACACGTGGCAAACAGATGCAGGCCTAAGCACTTGCTAGCACGAACCACAGCCCCTGCAGGTTCCCTGAGGAGAACACATACTTTTCCAGCAAGTTCTAAGACTAGTTCAGTTAAAGAAGCATTCTCCGTGTGGTATCAGCATAAATCAGCAAAACCCAAATATAACTTTTAGTTGACTCTTGCAATTGTGGTTCCAGTCATGAGTCTGAAATTGGCATTTGGTTAGCAATGCCACAAGTGTAAAAAATGGAAACACTTTCAAAAGTTGTGCAAATCAGGTAAACCTCATACAGTTATAAAGAAGAGCCATTCAGAAAAGCAAGTTGATCATATTGAGAGCTGCAGTTCTACTTTCTATGTAGATGGCGTATCAGTACTTGTTGAAAAGGCTGATGCAGTGAATTTGTTGGCAAGGAATGAAGTATTTTCTACTGTCCATATCAATGGTAAATCCACCGAGCTCAAAGAAGACACTGGTTCAAAGTGTAATGTTATGTCAGCAGACACATTTTTTAAAGTGAGACCTGGTGAACAACTCAATGTTGATAGTAGTGCGAAACTTATTGCTTATGGAGTTGAAGAAATTCAAACTGAAAGCTCAGTAGTGCTTTCATGTTATTTGGCTAGCAACTATTACAGCTTGTTATTCTACATAGTTATGAAGACCTGTGCAGTCATTACTGGGTCTCAGTGACAGTTTAAGAATGAATCTGCTTTCTTTTACTAAAGAAGTTCATCATATAAGCACATATCCTAATTCCAATTTTTCTGAAGCCACTTTTTCAGAGTATGCTGATGTTTTCGATGACAAGTTGGGCAAACTTCCACTTGTATGTTCTATGAAGTTAGACCCAGAGGTCAGGCCAGTGATCAGACCAGCAAGAAAAGTTCTGATAGCTATGTAGGATAAAGTTAAAGCTCAGTTGGATAAAATGGTGCACCGTGGTGTAATTTGTCCAGTCACAGAGCCAATTAAATGGGTGTTGCCCATGGTAGCAGCCCACAGGAAAGGCTCAGATGAAATCAGAATATGTATTGACCCAAGAGATTTGAACAAAGCATTAAAGAGACTGCATTATCCAATGCGTACAGTCGAAGAAGTCGCAACCCTAATACCGAATGCCACTATTTTTTCTGTCGTAGATGTAAAAAGTTCATTTTGGCAAGTGATGCTTGATCGCAAATCCTTATTACTTACTACTTTCAGTACCCTGTTTGGCACATACAGATTCCTAAGGATGCCATTTGGAATAAATTCTGCAAGTGAAGTCTTTCAGCGTGCAATGGAAATATTTTCAGGTTATCCTTGTGCCATAATAGTAGATGATTTATTGGTTGGAGGTAATGGTGAAGCAGAGCATGACAGAAATCTTATGAGAGTGCTAGAAAGAGCATGTGAAGTGAACTTAAAGCTCGTTTCTCTAAAGTGCAAATTCAGACTACCATACGAAGGTCATTTATTTACCAGTACTGGCTTGAGACCAGACCCATCCAAGCAAGTAGCTATTCTTGAGATGCCAGCGCTTTTTAATGTTCAAGCTCTACAGTGTTTTCGTAGCACGGTCAGCTATTTAGGCAAGTTTATACCAGACTTCAGTGAGTTAACAGCACCTTTGAGAGAGCTGATGCTAAAAAAATGTTACATGGGCTTGGTTGGAACAGCACCAGGGAGCATTTGAAGACCTTAAGTGGAACATTGCCACCTCACCTACATTAAGATACTATGATGCCAATAAACCAGTGATGCTTCAAATGTTGGTCCTGGTGCAGTTATCCTTCAGGAAGGTAGACATGTAGCCTATGCATCTAAAACCCTTACCCAAACTGAAATGCAGTATGCTCAGATCGAGAAAGAACTTGTGGAAAATAGTATTTGCATATTCAAAGTTTCATTATTATATCTATGGTCGAGCTATTCAGATTGAAACTGATCACCAACCTCTAGTTACTATTCTAAAGAAGCCTACGCATTCAGCTCCAGTGAGATTACAAATAATGATGCTCAAATTGCAAAAGTACAACTTCAAATTGGTCTACACGAAAGGCAAACTTCTTTATCTGGCTGATACCTTATCTAGATCACCCAGAAATACAGTGGAACAGCTTGATGCAGGGAATTTTGACTTTGACGTAATGGAAGTGCATAATTTTTCTACCACAAGACTTAATGAGCTGAGAAATCATACAAAGACTGATCCAATTTTGCAAAAGCTCAACCACTACATTAATGCTGGATGGATGTCAAAGCAATCTAGTGTACCACCAGACGTACAAACTTATTTTCCTTATAGAGATGAGATATTGATGGAAGATGGCATTTTCCTGTTTCCTTACAACATGAATATATCCAGATTTTGCATTGTGGTCACATAGGTTCCGAATCTAGCAAAAGAAGGGCGAGAGAGCTAGTATTTTGGCCTTCTCTAGTAAAAGACATTGATAAAGTAGTTTCTTCTTGTTCAGTATGCAGTAGTACTAAACTGCATTTGCAAAGAGTACCACTTCTGCTAAGTCAAGTTCCTGAACTACCTTGTTCAACAGTAGCCACTGATATATTCAAGTGGAACAATCAGGATTACTTAGTATTGCTAGACTCTTATTCAAACTGGTTTGAGATCGATTTACTACCTAAACTAACATCCACTGCTGTTATCACTAAGTTGAAACATCATTTCTCAGTCCATGGTATTCCACACAAAGTTGTTTCTGACAATGGTACTCAATTTACTAGTCAGCTGTTTCAGAAATTTGCAAAAGAATGGGACTTTGTACATGTTACTAGTAGTCCAGAATATCCACAGTCAAATGGACTAGCTGAACATTCAGTACAGAGTGCAAAGCAATTACTTGAAAGGTCAAAGAGTGATAATACCAATGTCTTTTTGAATTTACTTAATCTCAGAAACATACCCCATGATGATATATTTGGCTCACCTGCTCAGAGACTTCTATCCAGGCAAACCAGAACAACATTCCCTATTAGTTTCAGTTTGTTGAGGCCTAAAGCTAAGAACAACAGAACCATTAGAGCCCAGTTATTCAGGAAGTGTTCTTTCCAGAAGTCCAGCTATGATAAATCGAGCAGATTTCTTTGTCCATTGAAAGAAGGAGAGACAGTGAGGATACAAACAGCGAAAGATTTTGACCAGATTGGTCAAGTAACAGGTATATGCAAAGAGCCAAGATCCTACTTCATAGAATCTGAGGGTGTGGACTACAGGAGAAATCGCAGAGATCTTCTTCCTGTACCAGAATCAATATTGCAGTATTGTTCCTGTGATACAGACTCTAGACCACAGAGCAATCCAGACAATGTTCCTGTTGCAGAATGTGTCTTAACTTCTACTTCCATTCCGGATGATGTTCCTGATGTTCCTAAGGTTTGAACATTCAGCAGAGACAGTCCCAGTTGCTAATCTGATTCTAAATTTTATTCATAACATTTTGGTCATATTTCCAGACCTAGTATAAAATACACAGCGACCTAAACTTACTTGTATATATGTGTATCTAGTTCTGTATAATTGCATGACAGTGAATTATTTGTATTGATTGCATGTCAACTGATATTGTCAATACAGTATAACCTATTTCTCAAAGGAGGAGGATGTAGCACAGAGCATGTGTGCTGTATCATTAAGGAGCATTTGAAGGACTGAACATGCATATAGATACTGAACACATACTGATCTCAGTGCCATTTAAAGAGTGCAGCCAGAGGGTGAGCATGTATGAGTGTAATAGCTAGTTTGTATATAAGTTTACCTAAGTTAAAATTAGTAAGCCTCAATCCTAATGTGTTTGTACATGATAAGGCTGCTTGAGCAGAACCCATTAAGTCTCGTCTATTGTATCCAGACTAGATGAGTGACATGACCCAAAAAAGTTTTATAGAGAATTGGGAAACAAGGCAAAAGGAATTGAAACACCACCAAAAAAAGAAGAAATAGATGCATTTTGGAGAAATGTGTATGAAGTTCTTGTGGAACATAACGAAGATGCTAAATGGACAGAAGAAATAAAAGAAAGAATAAGAAGTTCAAATGTACAGGATATGAAATGGGATGAAGTAATGGCCAGAGTGATTAAAACAAAGTTAAGAAAAGCTCCTTATTGGCAAACCCCAGGCCCAGATGCAGTACCTCTCTTCTTGCTAAAAGTATTAATGTCTTTACATGAAAATTTACCCATGAGTAAGAACTATTTGTGTGTGCACCCCACCGGCCTGGTTAACAACAGGAAAACAATACTCCTACTTAAGAGTGAACCTGCAAGCTGTCCTAAAAACAATAGACCGATAACTTGCCAAAGACGTATAAACTATACACTGGAGTTGATGCCCACAGAGTTTATAGTCATTTAGAAGAAAACTCAATCATGGCAATATAATAAAAGGGTAATAAAAGAAAGTCATGTGGAGCAAAGGATCATTTGTTGTTAAATAAAGTCATAATAGAGAACTCTAAACATGGGAAGAATCTAAGTATGGCATGGAAAGACTACAAAAAAGCATTTGACAGTATCCCACATTTATGGATAAAAGAGTGCTTAAAAATGTATAAGATATACCCTACACTGATTGATTACATTACAGCGACCATGAAATAGTGGCATACCACTTTGCAGTTAAGGCATGATAAAGGACAAATTATTATTCCAGGGATAAAAATTTAAGGAGGGGTATTCCAGAGTGACTCTCTGTCACTGCCACTCTTTTGTCTTACGCTTAACCCATTAAGCTTTTACTTAACAGATTAGGATGTGCCTACAATATGGCTCACAGAAAACAACAAAGTGTAAAGAGTTCTCTTCTTACTGTAGATGATTTAAAACTGTATAGTTCATTAGATGATGAACTGAAAGCACAACGGTGAGTGGTCAAAACTTTTTCAAATGATATAAGAATGTCAGCTGGTCTTTATAAATGTGTAAAAGCAACCTTTAAAATATGAAAGCTACACACCAAGAAAACATCTGTTCGGACAGGAATGTGATATAAAAGAACTCAAGCAAGAGGGAGTACATAAATATTTGGGAACTGATGAAGGATCAATACTAAAACATGAACAAATGCAAATAAAACTTAATAAGGAATACTTTAGGGGACTTAATACAGAAATTGGCATTGACCTCTAGAAACAAATTCCAAGCTATAAACCAAATTGCTCTTTCTGTCCTAACTTACAGTTTTGGAGTGACTGATCAGCCCCAAAAGGTGTTGGATAGGTTGGACAGCAAAACAAGAAGGATGTTTTTTGCTCATCAAATCATTTATAAAATTCAGTGCATACCAAGACTACATATTCCCTGTTTTGAAGGCGGTATGGTCCTTCTCATAATTGATAACATATATAGATCTGCAGTTGTGGGACTGCATGCATATCTGCTGACCTCACAAGATCCAAATGTAGTGAAAATTTTGAAGCAGGAGGAGAATAAGTTTAAGATGACTTCCCTGCTTATTTTTGCAGAAGCATATCAGCATCAAGCAGGAATGGAAATCAAACCAGAAGTGGATAAAAATCAGGCAGCAGACGAATGTGCCAAAACAGAAAACACTTGGAACAAGCTCATGTCAATCAGGATCAAATGCAGGAATGGTTAAGGAGAGGTGAATTTAAACTAAAAGATGAAAGTTTAATATTGAAGGCCCAAGACAGTGGACTACATACACATTGATTTACAAAGTCCACTGAACATGTGGGAGAAAAAGACAAATGTAGGTTTTGTAAGATGGAATTGAAAACAGTTGCACATCTTGTTGCTGGTTGTAATATACTAATGGCAGAAGGACTGTATACTGAAAGGCATAATAATGTTCAAGATTGTTGCACCAAGGATTGTTCAAAAAACAGATGCAAGAAAACCAGATATAGTAGTCCATGCAAAGAAGACAAAAGTAGCATTGATCATTGAAATTGCTACACCCAGTGACTACAATGTCTTACATACAGAGAGAGACACAAAGTCATAAAATACCAGGATTTGCAGGCAGAAACGAGGGCAGTGTGGAAGAAGGATACCCAGGCAGTTCTAATAGTAGTAGGAACAACATGTGTT
Organism: Protopterus annectens; assembly: GCF_019279795.1. Lineage (NCBI taxonomy): Eukaryota > Metazoa > Chordata > Ceratodontiformes > Protopteridae > Protopterus > Protopterus annectens. The sequence goes on from NC_056745.1 coordinate 841,528,444, forward strand.
CTAAAGACAAATTTACAGTTTTATTTAGATATGTTACTGATACATGTAACTCCTTATGAATTGCAGAAGCAGTCATTACTGGGCACATTGTGGGTGCTGAAAAGAGCACTTCTGACTAATGTCAAAGATTGAAACAATACTAATTTCATGAACTTTAATTATACTTTTACTTAGGAATGGGGTCCATTCCCATCATGGTATTAGAAATCCAAAAGGCTTGGAAATTTAAAATGTTAAGTAGGCAGGATCTGCTCTTGACATGTCTGAACTAGCTTGGGTTAACAGTTTGTAGGTTACCTGTCTCCTTATTTATTAATTCCATAGTAGTCCTTTCCATAGTCTTACACATGAGGCTGGTCAGGTTTATGAGTCTATAATTACACAGGTGCATTGATTCCCCAGCTTTGGGCAAGAGGATAACTGTTGCTGCTTTCCATTTATCTAGTAAAAATCCTGTTTGGAAGCTGATGTTGAATAACCTCTGTAGGGGGTCTGACATGTCATTTCATATTACAGGCTAACCAGCCGAGAGCCTGATATGGTGATTCACCAGTGAGCACAGAACTTCAATTTCAAACCACGAATTAGAAAACAAAGTGCAAATCCAGAGGTTTTGTGTCATGCTATATTTTATTAAATGCTTCAGATTAAACACTTTCATTTTCTCTGGACTTCTTCAGAATATGAAAAAAATAAACAACCCACATTGCCCTATAAGTCATTATATGTGTTTTTATGTGAGTTTATAACACTGAATTTACTTAGAGCATGTATGCACTTGTTAATTCAATTAGTTTTATATTATGAGCACACTTTTTAATTATCAATTTTGTAAACCATGTGATATTTTATTGGCTGTCTACAACTTATAAGGCATTGTGGTTTGCTTTTCTTTTCAGATTCTAATGAAGTCTGGACAGAATGAAAGTGCTTGATCTGAAGAAGGCAATAAAATTCAGCCTGGTTTATTATCCAGCCCCATAAAATTATTGTTCTTGGCCTTGGATAGTGCATTGAGGATTTTTTCTTGGAGATTTGAGGAAGTATTGATGCATGTATGTGATTTGAGAATATATTGTCGGGGGACAAAGTTTGAACATAACTTGTCAGCTAGTATATTGGCTATGTCCTGTGAGTCTGAGTATATGGTACCCTTTACTACTAGTTCTGCATAGTGCTAGGCATTGATACTGAGATTTCTAACATAATTAAAGAAGACTTTGTGGTTATCCTTCAATTGGGAGGCATTTTTTACCTCATATCTGGCTTTGGTTGATTTGATCAATATAAAGTGACTAAGTATATAGGCAGACAAACAAGTTTTATTTATAGAAGATGAATTACTATTAACCTGAAAACTAAAAGATGAAAGGTTAATATCGGAGGCCTAAGACAGTGGACTACATACACATTGATTTACAAAGTCCACTGAACATGTGGGAGAAAGTTTCATAAATGTGTGGCATTTAAAGCTGGTATATTCAGGTACATGAACTCTACCATCTGCAAATATTTTAGAAAGGCTTTATGTTTTAAACATCTGAACAATTGTGAAGTCTACAAAAGTTAAATGCATGGAAACTACAGAAGCAGAAGTATAGTTTATGTAGCCAGCTGTATGCACTTCATGTTTTTTGTAAAGAATAGAACAAACTTTGCATGTTAGAATTTTAACTATCTTTAAGATATTAAAATGGAACCATTATTAATGTTATGGTGAAATGTAGCCTGCAGGATAATCTTTACTGGAAGTATTGATTTGGGAAGACATGTAAATTAAAGACTTCTACAGCCATTTATCTACTAACAGTTTATCTCCGTGCAGAATGGCTTTCATCTGGGACCCATCCCTTCTTTCCTTTCTGATTACAGTAAATTGACAGAGAAACTAAAATCCAAAAGGAGCATCTCACTTTCTAGACTTGACAAAAGCTATTGACACAGTTCTCACATGACCTCCTACTAAGGAGATGCATGTGAATATGACAGCAATAAAATGGTTTTCCAGCTGTCCCTGTGATAGATATCAGTCGGGTCAGCGGAACGATACATACTCTTCTTTGCAACACATATCAGTCAAGGTACCTCAAAGGTCAATCCTAGGTCCCCTTCTATTTATTTTTTTATAAATGACTTAAATGCAACAATCATTGATACAACCCTCATTCCATATGCAGAGGATTTTACCCTAACACAACTCCAAAGTAAGCTTAAAAAATCAAAAACTTGAAAAATGGTTAACCGATTCTCTATTAATGCTAAATGCAATGAAGACCAAACTAATGCTGTTCCCCAACCACTCAGCCCAGAATGGCAGTCCTGACTTCATTGTAGCCTCATCTGACAATGCAACCAGAAAACAAGTACACCAAACTAAACATCTGTACCACTTGGACTTCCAGTTACACCCTGTGAACCTCCAATGCTACCTAACTTATATTAACAAGATGGAACACAGCTTCAACAAAGTCACTAAATTTGCTCAAACATCTGTAACAAAACCCGTCCATGCATCACTCTAAAAAAAAAAAAAAATGTTGCCCAGCAGTCAACAATCATATATAAAGTTACAATCCACCTGGGCAACTGAGATCATAAACACAGCATTTTCTAGCACAAATACAATCATATAACAATTACAGAGCCCATCTTTACTTTGTATTTATTGCTAAACTATGGAACTCACTTCCACCCAACCCAATTTTCCTCATCTCAAATTCTTTCTACAACTCCTAAAAACCTATCTTTCCAGTAAGTGGAAATACACCTATACTTAAATCACCTATACAACTCGCCAGTTCTGACTACATGTTCTAATCAAATCCAGACGCACTCCTACCTAAATTCAGTTTTCCCCCCAACAATCCCATATGTGATAATACGCATTGTCTCTACTTGTGTCCCTTACGCACATCTAGACTATTCTTTTCGTTTCTTCCTTCTACTCACTCACTCACAACCTCCTACCAAATCATACCAAAACTCTTCTACTCCTGTCTAACATTTCTACCCTTCCAACTTCTCACCTTTCTTACGTCAGTAACAAATAACACAATCTACCTATTTAGATATAATACCTTAACACTACTGCCTCTGTACTACCTTGTCAGTCTATAGTACAAAGTTGGTATAAACATTTTGGATATTGGCATCTGCAACCACTTTTTGTCCAAGAATGTCTATTGCATTTTAGTAATCTTCCTGTCTTGTATGTAACAAAATGTTGTAGAATGAACATATGCTGAGTTGTATATTTTTTCTTTAGTGTGGAGCTTTTCTACACATAAACTGCATTATTAAATTTCTTTGATTGTAGAGCTTTTCTCACTGTGACTCATTTGAAAAAGGGCTACTATGCTCAGTCAGACTACCCTGGTAACAAATTCAAATAAATACATAGATTAAGAATGCTGTTGACTGCCATTTTATATACCATAGTGATAAATAATTCTCTTTACATTTGTTGTAGAATATGTTCATGGATTAATAATGTAAGAATGCTGCACCATACTATAACATTGCCAGCCATTTTATCTGGTTTATGTTGCTATTCTGCAAAACTAACTACGATCGGTACATTAAAGAGATGTAGTAAAGTCCTAATTCTTTAGCTATGTGTGGGAGCTGCTAGTGAGTTTTACACAGTAGTCCCGGGCTTCATTCCATCCACTTTTTCTTGTAAATCCAGTGACTTTGATGAAGCCATTTAACTATACAGTGCTTCTGGGTAACCCTGACACAGTTGCTTTTACTTTATTTTCTTTTGTTAACCAAGCCAGCGAGCTGCTTCAAGGGTCCTCTTCAGCCATGACCCAAGACATTTAGGCAAATACAGTGAATAAAACAGACATCAGAATACACCCATTAGAAACAAAAGAATACAGCAAACAGCAGAATATAAGCACCACTAACAAACATCGGAATGTGAACATTGTTACAAGTATAAACAAGGTAAACAACAGAAAAGAAAGCATCCCTAATACAGAGTAACAATGTAAGATTTAGAAGTTCTGCATGGCACACATGTATAATATCTTAACACTAGCAGTAAGGGAATGAGCCCACTGGGTTATTAGCTTCTACAACATCTAATATGCAAAGATGTAAAATAATGCAAATTCTCATAGCTTGTGTAGTGTAAACTGCACAATGTCAATGTCAGTTACTTATACATGAAAATGTTTTAAAAAGAAGTTTATTATGTAGGTGTTGGGCGTTTTGGGCTTACCTGGCTAAATTATGAATTAAGAAAACATATAATGCAATAAAAGCATATGAATTGTATTGAATGTTTTGTTTGAAACTGGGTCTGTCAGTGTACAAATTTGCCTAACTAGGTGCTCTTTGAAAGTGTTGTCTCACAGGATTTTTATGTTGTTATCTGACTACATAGCTCAGAGAACTGAGGTTATAAGCTGTTTTTGAGCTTTATCCTGCAATCCTGTGTGATTATTTAATTATCCAGCTGTACACCACATGAATAAGCAACTTATTTAACCTGATGATGCTTCAGTTCTGCCTCTAAAATATCTAGAAAGAAAGAAAGAAAGACAATTTGAGGACTTGCAAGCTTATCTTCAGTTATTGCAGTGAACATAGCTTGTGTCTAGTAAAGGTGTGTAAGATATAATATATACACATATATAGGCCATGGTATTCAAAAGCACTATGCATAGCCCCTTAAAAAGATCATGCATGATGTTGCTTTCTTCATGGTTTTGACAGTTAGTGTGCTTCACCGAGCAGGAAGCGCTCAAGAGAAACAATAAGTAAGGTAAGAAGTGAAGGTAGAGCCAAAAGTAAGCTTATGCAGGAAGAAAGAGATGTAGTACAACCATGGGCAAGACAGAGTAAGGTGGAGTAAGATATCAATAGCAGGATAGTGTTGAAGACTGAGGTGTAGAAGCACTACACAGAAAAGACTCTAGCAGGTACTTAGAGAAGGGAGCTAAGAAGTGGGGTAGGGCACAGCAGGAAGACTAACAAAAGCTAGTTGTAAAATGTAGGATGGGGGGCAGGTGAGTTCTGGTGGTAAGGTACAGACCAATTACAGTGTTAAGGCAGTGGTATGAAGTGATTTATAAATATTATATTGGCATAATATGCTGAGGCGGGGATACCGTACAATGAGCCAATGAGTACTCTTACTGGCTGAGGCACTATTGCTTCACCACTGGAGGTGGGGACAGTATCTGGTTGTGGTAATGGGTTTGTCTTTTTTTATCTTTAGCAGTCATGTGCTGCTCAACTGTTTGAGACTCAATTAGCAGAACCATTGTTATTCCTCTAGTTTATTTAATATTAATACCCTGAATATATTTACAGTGGTAATTGTGCTCTGCCCTGGGGGAAAAGAAAAAGTACAAGAAATACTGAGTACTTTTTAAAATCTACAGACTTCTATTGCTGTGCTCACTGTAGTTTCATAAGTGAGTACTAGGCTAATGACCACTATGGCCTTTTTAAGCCTAGCCATGCATCCCAAATCTCTGAATGTAACAAAAGCAAGATGTAGGATGAAGACCTGTTGGCCATGATAAAACCAATGAAGACCGGTTGGCCATGATAAAACCAATGCAGAAATAGGAGCAATCTGTCAAATATGGCAGACTAGACCAATAAAATATAAATTTAATGAAATAAAGCTAAAAAAGCTTAAGAAAGTTTAAAAACCAAACATGAAAGATAAGTGCTTTCACACACTCTACTAGGCGCTTCATCAGATCTAATGGCTATGATGTATCAGACACTTAAATACAAAGTTAGCCATTTAAAGCACATGATCTAAGTAAAGGTCTTAAAGGAACAACCCCATTAAGATTAATCCCACTATCAGCTTGCAGTTCAAAGAACTCTTCTTAATGTTCCTTTAAGACCTTTACTTAGATCACGTGCTTTGAATAGGTAACTTTGTATTTAATTGTTTGATACATTGTAACTGTTAGATCTGATGAAGTGCCTAGTAGAGGGTGGGAAAGCACTTATCTTTCATGTTTTGTTTTTAAGCTTTCTTAAGCTTTTTTAAGCTTTGTTATTTTATTGAATGTATACTTTATTGGTCTATTCTACAGTGTTTCACTGGTTGATCCTATTTCTACATCACAAATCTCTGACAAGTTTAAGTATAAGGAGAGACTTGGGAGAATAAACATTTACAAGCAGGGGTGTAGGATGTGAACTATTTACAGGTTGCCTGTGTGGTCCAAGTTACACCTGAATTGGGTTTGAGAGGAACTCTGTTTCACATGGATGGAGAGCCTGTTTCGTAGAATAGGTTATCTCTGGGATAAATACAGCCTGTCCAGCAGGTCCTTTTTAAATAACAGTCAAGGTTTAAGTCTTTAGAATGGGTAATTATGGTGCTGTTTTGTTTGTGGATTTGCAGGAAATCCAACAGGCTGGTGTCCAACAATGCCTTGCATGCCAGACATACATGGATAGGGCTCTGAGGCGGTCTGCATAGGACATGTTACTTACACCCTGTATTCTTTTAATGAAGAACCTCTGTGGACATTCCAGTTGTTGAGTGTGCCTGGTTAGGTATATACCAAAGGGGGCCTTGTACTCAATGATAGATATGATGAATGCTGAATGTAGTGGAACAATGACCTCCTTGGGTCTATATGCCATACCTTTGTTTCTAAGCTGCACGACAGAGAACGATTTCCTTACTACTATAGACACATGATGGTTGAAGGCTGGATTACTCTCTACATGTGTCCCCAAGTCCCTGACTAGACTCTTAGGGGTGTGTTGTCACTATTACCAGGCTGGGTGACTTCCTAAAAGATAGTATTGTGCATTTCTTGGAATTTAGTTTTAGTCCATGGCTTTGGCACACATTATTTGTCTGTGTTAGTCCTTTCTGGAGAACATTAGTATTGCTGGGGATTCTCTGACTGCTCCTAGCTTGCAGTCATCTGCAGATTTGGTCAGCCAGAGGCCACTGACATTGACCTTGACTGCAGAGAAGTAAATGCCAAAAAGGACCAGTCCTAGTACCAATCCATAAGTGACTCTGCTGATGACTAGCCTCTTTGTAGAGGTGGACTTCTAATTCTAACTTCTGTCTGTGAGTGAGCTGCATATCCACCAGGTGACATAAGGGTTTATATCTAACCTCTTGAGTTTATGAACAATACCCAAATGGAGTATTTTGTCAAATGCCTTGACTAGATCAAGATAGGTAGTGTGAACCATTTTACCCTCATCCATTTGTTTGGTCACCTTCTCAAAGAAATCCAATAGGATGAGTAGACATGACCAGTCCTTGATGAAACCAAACTGGGTTGGGTCCAGTGTCTAGATGTTCCCTATGTCATTATTGATAATTTTCCTGATAATTCTTTCCATGGCTTTGCATATGAGACTAGTGAGACTTATGGATCTGTAATTTCCAGGGTCTGTAGATGGCCCGTCTTTGTGCAGAGGGATGACTGTTGCTGTTCTCCATTTGTGAGGCACAAAGCCTGCTTGCAGGCTACAGTAAATAGCAGGGCTTGATAGGTCATGTTTCATGCTATTTAGATGGTATCACGGGATATTGTCTGGGTCTGGCAATGCAGTTTTGTTGGTCTTAGAGAGAGCATTGAGGACCTGTTCCCTAGTGATAATAGGGGGAGTTATATTTGATGGTATTTCTTGAGGAGAGATTGAGGGGGTGAAAGAGGGGTAAAGTTAGAACTGAATTGGTCTGCCAGTAGGTTTGCTATATCTTCTGGCTCAGTATAGGTGGCCCCATTTACAATGACTCTGAACACAATTGTGTATTACCTTTGAGGCTGTAGACATAGCTAAAAATGCTTTGTGGGAGGCTAGATTTACCTCAGATTTGGCTTTACTAGACTTTTTTGTCCTCTGACTTGTTTGTTTAGCTTGATGAGAGTGCTTTTATCCTACCAGGTGCTATCTCTCCTAAGTTTTGCCGTGATTTTGTTCCTTCTGTTATACAGCCTATTGATGTAATTCCACCAGGGTGGGATGCTTTTTGAGTTAGTTCTGTACTTATGCCTGGTGACCACAGCTGCTTCTATGTAGCTATTAACATGCTTGTATAGTGTTTCTATGAAGAGTTCCACATAGGTAGCAGTGTTCTCAGGGTTTTTGGGTGCTCTAAATTTTGTAAGGTTATCACTTAATAATAGGAATTTAGCTTTAGAGTAGTTCCTGAGCATTCCAGGGCTAGATGGGGTTCTGAGTTTTATTTTTACTTCAAAGAAGACTACTTGTGGCTTGACCTTACCAGAGAGGGCATTATCACTCTCTCATATTAGTGAGGACTAGATCCATTATGTTTGTGGCCCTGGTTGGCATATTGACAATCTGGTCCACGGATTTTGCATTTACAAAATCCAGGAATCTCTGTGCCTGCACGTTTGGTGTTGTATATGATTCCCAGTTAATGCTGGGGTAATTAAAGTCATCCATAAATATGGTATTAGGTTGGATGGTGAGTATTTCCTGTAAGCTTAACTACATGTTATGAGTTTCCTTGGTCACAGAGTGGGACATGATATGGGCTTTTGGCTATAAAGATTTGTATGTGGTGAAACTCAAGTGCACTGTCCAGTTTGACCAGCCTTGAGGTATATTTATTTTTGATTTAAATCAAGACACCTCCACCTTTATTCCCTGTCTGTGTAGTAGATGATCTGAATTGCAGGATTGTTCTTTCATGGTTTTAAATCATGTCTCAGTGACTGTACAGACATCAACATTCTCTAGGGCTAGGAGAGTTTGTTGGAAGTGGAGTTTTTTTGTTTAGTCTCCTAGCATTGAGCACTAACACTTTAGATTTTCTATTTTTTTTTTTTGCTATGTTGGAGATACTTTCAGTTTGGCATTGCCTAAAAAGGGCACTATAGGGGCGGACAATGTTTTAGCTAATATTTTAATTATTATTTTAAGTTTATTCCTAACCGGGAAAAGCCGAAAGACACACACATTAGTTTAAGCTAATAAAAGCTTACAGGGGAGCGGTACAAACCATCTCTGGTAAAGCAAGGTGGTCTGTTGACCATCTCCTCCCATGCTGACAAATATTATTCCGCCTTAGAATGGCACGAGAAACTAAGCCATCATCTTCTGTTTGTACTTTGGCATCTTCCTTGTAGAAGGTAAAATGTTGCACATTACTAGGATCATACCAGCTTGGAACACATATTCTGAGAACTTTGTGATATCTCTCTTCATTTAGTATAGGGAGGTATGTCTCAGGTAATTTACACCCACATGGACTATGACTGAGTGATACTGGTACTTGTGGTCCATTGACCTGAGTGCATCCATAATGTGGCAGATCCTGGCCCCTGATAAGCAACTGACCATGCATTCTCCTGACTGAGCCTGGCGAGAGGGACATTAGTGTATCTCACAATGGAGTCTCCAATGACCAGGATTTTGGATTATGTGATGACTTGCTTTGAGGTTCCATGACATGTGACTGTGTGTGTTGATGTGGACGTTGTTTTGAAAGAGTGTATTCAGGGCTGCTGAGTCTTTGGGGTTTAGGAAGGCTACATTTAAGTGTTTCAGCCTATGTGGGTCTATGTGTCTGCTATGGCCACAAAATTAAATTTTACAATGGAATCATTTTAACCAGACAGGTTTAATATCTGCAGTACATTACTGGTGTCAATTCATGCCTCTTTGCAATTGCTAGGCAATGAACTGAGGAGCTGATACTGAAAGCATTAAGCATGTCTATTATTTAAATTAGCAAGCTACAGAAAAGTTAAGGTAAAGAAATATAGGATTTATGGTAGCAAGAGGAATAGGTTTCATTTTACAGGAATTAAATACTGCTGTCTATCCTTGAATCAGCTGTGCTTCAATGCCTTTAATAAGTTCATTGAAAGACTTGCTGTCTCAGCAGACAGTGCTCTTGCATCTGATGCTTGAAGGTTAGAAAGCTTCTCAGTTTTATCCCCACAACAGGCACTGACACTGCAGTGCAGCCCAAGGAGAGTTCAGGATTCCTGAGGTACTGCCCTTCAGATGAGACATTAAGTCAGTCCCAGTTGTCTAATGTAGTACCAGTTTTGGAAGGTAATAAAGAGTCTGCAGTATATCATATGTTGCAAAAACTCAGTATTATTTAACATTTTCACATAATGTGGTTTCATATAATACAGTTCACTATGCATACATATTCCCCCAGCATTAAATAAAACAACACTGCTCTACAATGAAGTTGCTGTTACTTCTTATTATATAATATGTTGCAGAAATATTGAACCTCTTGTTTTGTCATTTAAGGTATTTGATTATATCTAGTGTTGAACTTACATGTTACAAGCTCTGTGCCATTTTATGGTATCTACTTTCTCATATAATTGTAACCTTCCTCAAGTGTTCTCTAAAAAGTAGCCTCTAAAAGTGTACTGATTTTTCCAGTCAAGTCACAAACTATTTGTATTAGATTTCTTTCAAATTCTGACTTTAAGCTCTTTAGCAATATTTCTTCTGTGTCTTTGTATTTAAGTAGTTTTAACCCCATCTTTCTAGTGACCATTGTTAAAAATGTCTACAATTACAAAAGCCATTCTTTAACATTTTAATGTTTTTTGCTGAATCGTCTATTACAAAAAAAATATCCTGACTATAAATTAAAGTAATTATAAGATAAGAGTATATATATATATATATATATATATATATATATATATATATATATGTATATATATATATATATATTTTGTTTGTTTTATGTTCTGTGATAATTTCCTCCACTTCATTGCTCTAGTTCTGTATTCTGCTCTTACATTTTAATTATTTTCCTTAAATATTGTCAGCTAGCCTGTATTTCCTTAAATACAGTCTTGAGTTACTCACAGTTTAATTCTATGTTAACTAATTTCTTTTAGACTGTTTCTGTTTGTGTTACTGTTACAACATTTTATGTATACAATATAATTGTTTTTTTCCTGTTATGCCTTTGCATGTTGTGGGGAGAAGGGCAGAGACATTTAGACGCTACTGCTGGTGCAAGAAAATAAACTGTTGGTTAAGGATGCTATGCTGGGTAGTTTGCTAAGGAAGTTTAGAGGCATGTAGATTATGCAGGCCAAGAAGTCCTTATCTACCTTCAAACTCTGTGATCTGATAAGAAGAGGTCTATCCTGCAAAACAGCAAGACTAAAGCCAGATGTATTAGGTCCACTTTGCAGAAAAAAAATCCTATGCTGCTTAGAACTCTTGACCTTTTCCATCACATGTATCAGGTGCCTTCTTTCCAGAACTGTTTTGATGATCTTTTGTTCTGACAATGAATACAGCCCAGAGATGTATCCTTTGTTTTCTGAGAAAAGTGTGCAATTTCATAAGAACCTATTAATTTCACTTTCTTCACTTCTATCTCCAGCTGTGAGATTTTTGCAGTTTGACTCATTTTTTTATTGTGTCAAGCAGCCTGTTTGCTTTTTATCCATTTTTGCCTTGGCACTTTCTTGAAAATTCTCAGATATTCTTTTGAAGATGTGCCTGTATTAATGAAATACTACGTGTCTATAGATGGACAGTTTCCTCACTGCTTAGGAGAGTTACATACCTTCTAGAAGTGTTACCTCTACAGGGGCATTAGCAGATCCCATATTGGGTAATGAAGGGACCTCCTTCACATTCATCTTTTCAAGAAATCTTTCTGCCCAAACAAAATCATGAGTCTTTGAGCTACTCATCACCTGGCCTGAAAACATCCAGACCTAAATCTCCAGAACAGGGAGTTTTCATCTTCTTCCTTCCTTCCTAAAGTGAAAGGGAAGCTGTTGGTTATGTGTCATCCTTTTACTAAAATAGCAAAGACAATGGCCAGACTGCTCAGATCTGCTAAATTACCAGCTCTAGTCATGGTGGAATTAAGAGCTGCTGGGATTTCACTTACTCAGCAGGGATCCCATAGAGCTACACCTAGATCTGCCTCTTCTTCTGTCCTCCCAGTCACTGATAATGACAAACTAGCAGAGAGCATTTCCAGACAAAAGGTCTGCTGCTCCTTCTTCTTTCTCTTCATGGGTACAGAGTCACCATTGGCACCTTCCATTGCTAATCATGCTGCCAGTGGAACTGCGACCTAGCACTGGCCATGTGATTGCCAGTATGATTTCTTACAGTACTGGACTCAGTCTTGGGCTTTACTATGGTGTCATATTATATGGTGTTGACCTTGGTTATCCTAGTGGTGCCAAAAGTCCCTACAGCCTTCATATTACTTGTATCAGCACCCATGCTAGTGACACAAGCCATATTTGTGCAGGTCCCAAATGATGTGCTTCACAGTATTGATGCCGGTATTAAACTTTTCAGTGTCAGTGTTGGTTCCACAGCTGACTTGGATATGGAGCTTGTGACTTCCGTGCTCCTTGTGTCAACCCTATAGTTACTAGAGCTGGCCCCTGCATCATGGCTGACTTGTAATATGCCCTGGCACTCTTTAGTTCTGGCTTTGAGGCCATGTCTTTGCTGGCACTGGTGCTTACACCAGACATTCAGACCTGTCACATCCCTTCAGCATGTCATAGAATCCTAAGATGTTACAAGGCCTACCTTCTATTAGTTCTCTTCCAAAAGGGACTCTGTTTCCTCTGGTTCTCCACTAAGAGGCCCAGTAAGACTTTGCAAAAATTAAGCACCTGAAGTCTCCTGAAGAGAGAGGAGTGGACTAGAAGGAGGAGGTGGGCACATTCCCTCACCTCTCTCCTTAGGTAGCCCCAAATTTGGGGCATACCTTGAACTTTATGTGACAATGGGGGCTCTCCTCAGTCTGCACTTCTGAAAGCCTGCAGTTCCTCCCAGAAGTCCTTCTGGGTAGTTCCCCATAGATGATGGCATGAGAATTACTCAGGAGAAAAACCCAGATATGATGGCAATAGTCCACAAGACCAGCTGCACCCTACAGGCCCCCCAGGAATGTTCTATTTTGGTGAAGACTCCTATGTCCAATACAGTGCTTTTAACACTGGCTCTCAGAAAGGCTTTCATATCTCAGAGTCCTGTGGCATATCTACCAATTAATGATTTCAAAGTGACAGAGTTTTGGATGAACCACTAATAGATGTCTCCAACGGGAACAGCTTCCTTCTGTATATCATGAATAACTCTCCAGATGTTGCTGCTAGAGCCACAGAATCCAGCATTGCTGTTCAGCTGTAGCTATATGGTGGCTTTTTTTAACTCCTCAGATCCCTTGATGACCTCAACATTAAGTTTACATTATTTCTGTTATCTGTTCAGTTGGCCTGTTCATTTTCCAGGTTGTGAGATCCCCATGGCTCACTTGTTTTTTCTAGGAATAAGAGTCAAGATATGGAATAGTACCATCATCCAATTAGGGAATAAGGGTGTTTTACTTTAAGCCATAGCTGTTTCCACAGTGCATGCTCAGTAACATGCTTAGGATGGTATACCTATTAGTCATCAATAATCATTTTGTTTTGGCTCACCATTTCTTGAAAATTAAAAATCCAAATCAGTATGCCAAAATACCTGAAAATCACACAAAAAATAATTGTTTTGCAAAGGGCAAGACCCCCCACCCCCCAAAAAATTATATATGCCAACTCCACAGTTGCACCAGAGAGAAGAAAAGGAGGAGCCCCGCAAAAAGTCTAACACCAGCTTGCACAATACACTACATTATGGTGAAACAAACCATGACATTAAATTTGTACACTTTTGACCAACAATGCAGCATACACCTGTAGGTAAGCTGCTTAGGACTTGTTGAACAGTAGGGCTTCATGGGGGCATGTTGCTCAGTTGCACAAATGATATAACCCCATGTAACCCCATGAGAAGGTCCTACACACCGTATTAAAACCAGAGCTTCCATGAGGTTTCTGGTCCTCACCAGGGATTATCACATAGAAATTGTGCCCCAGGCATGCACGCCCTTCCCCTATCTGAGAGGGGTGAGCAGCTGCTGCCCTCTTACTCTTCTTTTTTCCTCCTTACCAGCTCCTCTCATACCCAGTCTGGTAAGTGAATTGTAGTCAAATGAGTTATAGTTAAAAGCTTTATCTTGCCAATCTGTGGTGTTGGCACTCCTGTCTTATTCTGATAAATTTCACTAAGGGCACCAAGACAATTTTCCTGGGTTTTTCTTTCTTGGGCCATTTTATTTTTAGAAAGAACATCTAGTAGCACCAAGATAATATGCAGAAATAGGAAAAACAGTCTACAGTATACCTTTTCTAGGCTGTAGAAGAGCCAACACTGCATGTGCTTTCATTGTGGTACACGGCAAAGTTTCCTCAAAAAGCCAGTGGAATGAAGTCAGTGACTGAGGGCAACATCTACAGGGTCTCAGGTCCAAACGCAAGGGTTCTCATAATTTCCCAAAAGGCCACAGTCCATCTACAGGTGGGCAGCAGCCCTCCTTCAGTCTTAGATGACTGCCCCATTCTGGAGGTGATGTCCATTCATCCATCCATCCGGTTGGATGGATACATCAAATAACATTTAATAAAGGTGTTCATAGTCAGAGTGTATGTAACTGCATTTTTAGCATTTCTCATTCCCCATATTTATCTTTGCTAGATATGCCTTCCCATTAAGCACACTTGGTAAGAAAGGGATTCTCAGCTTCCTGCAACAAAAGATCATGGAAGAGTTTTCAACTGACCAGAAAGAGTTTAGATATTATTGCATAGGATGCTCTCACTCTGACACTGGTACCCATTTCAGCCACCAGGGGTAGGTAAGGACCGAACAGAAACACCACATGTGCAGCTTTGTGGTGGCCATGCACAGATTGCGGTCATCCTACTGGCAGTAGCTTGATAGGCATGTGACCAGAAAAAAGGATTCACAAGAAAATAATTAATGATGATAATAATAATAATAATAATAATAATAATAATAATAATAATAATAATGATAATAATAGTAATAACAGTAGTAATAATTTGTGTATTAGCCATTGAGATGCTGTTATTCCTGATGTTGCATATCACATTTTTGTTGGGCATTTATAAGTACTTTGTGCTTTCCTAATTGCTCTGCAGGGAGTAGATTGTGCTTCAGGTGCTGGGGGGATGTGAACCTACAGCATCAGCACTGTGCAGTGTCAGTGTTTTCCCACGTTAGACTTACTAGTCTAATAGAGCAGGCATTTGTAGATTCTGTCCAAATGTAAAAAGATGGAAAACTGTGCCATATGAAACCAACATTTCTGCGTTTAGCTAGGCAGTGCCATTGTTAATCTATGCAGTCTTTTGTATTTCCTAGTCTGAGTGTTGAACTTTAATTAAGGTAACAACCTACAAGGTAAGTCTTTGTGGTATGCCAGACTTTCCACATATTAAAGGTATAGTGAAAGCATGTTCCTGTTATTTTTTTATTTCAGATTTGCAAAAACAAATCTGTTAAAAATGCTAACTTGTGAGTTATTTGTTAATAATCTCTTGTTCTCCCATTCTTTTAAGATACCTAATTGGCGGTTTTGTTTGAAATAACTCAGACAAGAGTGTATATATAGTATATATCACCTATTTTCCGTATGTTTCATTAGCTAACATTTAGACTGATTTTCTTCCATCCATTTTTTTTCTTTTTCTTTTTTACATGCCCTAGCCACTTCCATCTTCCTGGCCCCCCTCACTTGTTGACCACATCCATTGGCAACTCCCATCTACAGACCCCTCCTGCAGTGTCATTGATGTGTGCTGTCCCATCCTTCCTTGCTACTTCATCAGTCACCTGAGCTGCTATTTCAGCTTGGGTCAGCTGGGCCGTAGTCAGGGCTTTATCTGTCTTTGTTACTGGAGTGGCATTAAATTGATATTCAGATTGCTTTTGAATGTATTTTAATAATAATATTACCCACATTTTATAAATGTCACTTATATAACTATTTGGTTTGTAGTTATTCTTATGTGCTACATTAATTATGTGGAAAATGTACTGTTTCTCACTTACTATATGAATGAGTCTGATAACATCATAACAGGAAGATAACAAGGTTTCATTTGCTGGTATTTTAAAATGTCAGAACAGACTGTGTCATAGATGGTGGGCAGGACCAGGTGAAAAAGGATAGATTGGATTTTATGTTTGCTTTCAAATTTTTCGTACTTCTAGTTAGTATAACCTTGGAGTTTGGTATTCGCACTCATATATATGTATTGATAGATAAATGTTGATTAGGGTTGTGGGGGCTTTCTTCCACACTGGGAATACAGCAGGCTTGTGTGTCTGTAAAAAACAATTGTCTCCAGATCCTGCTTCCCAATCGCAGAACAGAATAACACAATGTAACTACTGTGAATAAGTTATTAGATTGATAAAATACACTTGTAAATAACTTGTAAATAACTTGTAAATAACTGAAAACATCAACAAGAGTACAAACATTAGATAATGCATTCAGAAGATAGTTAAGTAAATTTCTGAGGCCTCAGAATGCTGAAAATCCCCTGACCAGGCAGTTTGAGAGACAGCCTACACATGGCATACCCTCAGTGCTCCATGACCAACTCACTTACTCACTCATTCAAGAATCTTGATAGACTAGGCCAGGAAAGGAAGGGGGGATCAAGAAGGTGTAAAGTTGTGCAGCAACCACCCAATATGCTTAAATGGGTTGGTTCTGGTGATCCCCAGTAAATAATAACCACAAGGACAGGCAAAGGACCTTGTGTTCTACCACCAATCAGTGACCTCGGGGACAAGTAAATCTGCAGCATGAATTAAACTTGTTTATGTGTTTTGTAGCCATTGTAGTGTTGCTTACTTGTGAATGTGATCTTCTGGGGCTTCAGATGCTTTAGTGTGATTAAACAGAACATGAGTGGTCATATTAAATCCTTATTTTTGCTATTAAAACAATTTTTGAATCAATGCAACTTTGCATTGTTTTCACATCTTAATCTTGCTTTGAAATCAGCTTTAACAGCAACTTCAAAAAAGTCACACCTTCTTTGCTATCATGTTTGATAACTTTATATTTAGAAACTGGTTAAACCCACTAAGCCCACGTGCCTCTTTTCAGAGATGACCCAGAAGCATTGTTGTGTAAAGTGACTTGTTTAGAGTCATAGTAGGTAAGATGAAGCTTATTAGCAGTGAGACCAATTGCTTTGCAGTTTTGTAGATGTGTTGTTATTTCCAGACATCATCTTCTGATAAATACTTAAGATAACCTTTTTGCACTACTTGTTCTTCCTGTTTCTATGCAGACTTTTTTTTTTCATTTGTCTTTTTTAATAACTTCTGTATAGTTTGGATTTCTTTCAGTTCTTTACTCTTTTCAGTTTTTGTGCAACTGATTTCACTTTTTTTATTTAAATGTAGAATACTTGTTGTATATTTGCGATAGATCTGGGTATATGGAACACAGTTAATGTTATATGATGAAAATCTACATATGTATTTGACAATATCGACAGCTTTAGTCTCAGTTAATCCAAAATTCATATTTACAGCCATCATTTCTTCATAACAACTCACAGCTCTGTTATGTGTTATGTTTCATCTTCTGGCTAATATGCATTTTTGTCCTTAAATATATATTTTATAGTCTGTGCACTAAGTAGCCTCCATGTCTGTAGCTGCCCATTTCCTTTGTTGAGAATGTGTAATGTAACTACATTACTATACCAAATGTCTGTGAGCCAAAATTACATTTTTAAGGCAGACGTCTGACTACTAAATTGCGTTAGACCCACCGCATCTATATCAGAAGATCGAATGCTAAAAAATAGCAAACGCTCTTCTATCGAACTTAAAAACATGAAACCTTAAAACGTCGAAGGAACAGATCAGCAAATTTTTTCCCATTCACTGATCAAAAAAAACTAAAGTACAGCAAAATAAATTTTTCCCTGGGGGAAAAAAAATCGATGTTCCATGCCTTCGACATTTCCAGGTTTTGCGTTTTAAAGTTCAATATAAGAGCATTCACTAATTTAAGCGTTCACTCTTCTGATATGAATCTGACCCACCATACATCACTTTCTGATATTTGACATCTGTTTAGCCAGATTTTTATTTCTGAAGCTTAACACACACATAGACATGTGCGCGCGCGCACACACACACACACACACACACACACACACACACACACACACACACACACACACACGCATGCACACAGCTGTACAGATGAAAGAGTAACTGTTCAGTTATGCCGCAGTAAGAAAAATCTTTAATGTCATTGTAATTTGCATTTATTTGCCTGATGAATGACAGTTACATTTTAAGATAAACACAAAATATTTTCACTTATTTACACAGCTCAAACATTTCATCATACTTTAGAATACCAACAGTTTTGCAAGTTAAATACAGGATAAGTTTGTGTTATTCAAAAACATTCCTGTGTTAGAATACAAATGGAAAGCTAGTTTTAACCAGCAGTATTTGTCATATAGGTGGGGATGTTTTATTTGGTGATGTCAGAATTTAGTGACCTTTAAAATAAAATATCACTGCCAACAGAATTGAGGAATAGACTGCAGCACCATCACTACATTTCCAGAAATACTTATTACTCGGCCATTAAACAAGTATTGCTTCTTTATTGCCCATTCCTTTGGACTACATTTATAACTCCCTGAGTGATTAGATTGTCAGAAATAATATTTTCCAAACAAAACACCATTCAGTCTTTGGTAGCATCCCTTTCTGACAATACTTGAAAGAATTGTTAGGTTAGTGGGGCTGCTTGTGATCATTAATTAGCACATCAGTAAAATAAGTAATGTTAATTTTCCCAGCATGTAGTAAAAACTGGTTTTCTAGATACGTACCCGATTTTTACTTCCAGGTTGCCAGTTATATATTGGCAACCTCTGTATATGAACTGCATTCTCGTATAGCTACATATTACAGAAGCAAAACTTAATGGGGTTTAGGAACATGCACATTCTAAAGGGCAAGCATACCTGTTGGGGTTCCTGCCAATAACAAGGGTTATGTCTATAAAACAATGTGAAATTTTCTCCTGAAGTTTTCTAGACATCTTATATTAATATTCAGCTATAAACTGCATTTATGTATTAATTTTAGCTGTAAAAACATAACAGAAGCATTGCCTGAAGGAGAAACAGGATTATAGAGATGTTTATCTTGACATTTATGTATTTATTTATTTGACATTTGTTGACCGTGCTGGTCCAGCAGGGCCAAAGCCCTTTTTCAATGGAGACCCGGGGAGAAATGCTCCACAATTACATAGCTACTACATAGACATCAAAACATAGTTATATAAAATATGATTTACAAAATATAACACAAATTACAAATTAGAGAATAAGAACATGAGATAGCTAATATCTTCTAAAACCTCTTAAATCTGTGGAGTATTGTAGTGCAGAGTAAATATTGCAGAAATAGAAATGTTCACATTCTTTATCTTCAGTTCAGCTGAGAGATAGTCATGGGAAAGAAGTAGTTAGGTACCAAAAATTTGTGTTTATGTCTATAAATAAGCTTCCCTATTAAATCAATGAAAGTTTAGCTTGTCAAAATGCAAAACATTGACAGCTAAACTCTGAAAGGGCAAAACCGCGAATGGCCACCTAAACAAATTTTTTCTCATGGAAAAAATTTGCTTGGCCAACGGACACCACAAAAACTTTTAAACCCTAATGAAGTGTGGGGCTTTGACCCTCACACAGCCCCCCACACACCCCCTAACTAAATATACTAACTCAGAGATCGCTCTGCACTGGGGAAAAATAGGTGGAAGAGAAAGGAGGTGGGGGTACAGGTGGGGCAGGGGGGCAGGGAGACAGGTTGGCCGAGAGAAGTAAAGGTCAATCTGGGGGATGTTTACACTGACAAAGTCTTATATTGCTTAAGTGCTTTTTTAATGCATTTTGGAAATGATGTTTGGACTGAATATTTTGAATGTGAAGTGGAAGTTTATTCCAGGTTCAAGCTGGTACATAGCTGTAAAGGTTTTTGCCGAAGTTGATCTTTGGCTTGTATATGGTAAGGAGATGTTGTTCTGAGCTCCAGAATGTTCTGGGTGAGGAGTAGCAGGAGATAATAGAGGAAATGCTGGGACAAAAAGATGGTTAATGCAGTATAGAGTGTATAATCTGAAGCTGATAGAGGAGAAGGTTTTGGGGAAGCTCTAACCAGTTTAGTTTCCTGAGTGCTAGGCAGTGGTGGGATGAGTATGGGAGTTCTGCTGCAAATTTAGCAACCTTGTTATAGGTAGTTTCTAATTTAGAGAGAAGGGTAGTTTGTAAGTTAGTGAGTACTTGAGAGCCATAGAGAAGGGTTGTTAGTAGATAGGTATGGGATAAGGCTGACTTGGCTTTACTAGATTAAAAGTGTTTGTTCCTGTAGAGGAGTCCACATTTTTGGTGTGTTTTCTTAATGCTACTAAGTACATGTAGGTCAAATTTTAGTTGGTCACCTATGATGACCCCAAGTAGTTTGGTGTGGGTTTCTACTGTGATGGGTGTGTTGTAGTAAGAAGAGGTAGAGAAAGTAGATTTTAGATGATACATTGATTTTGGCACAAAAAGAAACAGTTTAGTCTTTTTTGCATTTAAGATTAGATGGTTTTGGTTGAGCCATTCTTCAATGGACAGAAAGGAGTTCTGAGTTGTAGTGTGTAGATTGGAGAGGGTATCAGCTATGGAGGTGACTGTTGAGTCTTCAGCATACTCTACCAGATAAGACAGTGGAGTGGAGGTAGATAATTGATTGGTAAAAATATTAAATAGTAGTGGGCCCAGTATAGAACCTTGGAGAACTCCCATGTTTATGGGGAGTTCTGGGAAGTTTGTAGAAAGCCATTTTACAGACTGGAAGTGATTGCTGAGATAGCTAGAGAACCAGGAGATAGCAGAGGTAGAAAGGTTGAGTTCAGAGAGTTTATCTAATAGGAGGGTGAGAGACAGTGTTGAAAGCTTTTGAGAGATCAAGAAAGAGGCAAGAGACTAGCTTGTTCTGGTCTCTGGCTTGTGATATGATGTTGATAAAGGAGATGAGGGCAGTAGAGGTACTGTGACTAGGGCGAAAGCCATGTTCAGTGGGGGTGATTAAGTTCTCTTGTATGAGGTATTGTAGGATTTGTTTGTGAACACATTTTTCCAGGATCTTTGAGAAGGGTGACAGAATTGCAATGGGCCTAAAGTTGGATAGTTCAGTGGAGCTCCCACCTTTATGTGGATGGGTAGAGTGTAGAATTTCATCCAGATTGCTGAGACTTTGCCCACAGTGATGTATTGATTAATGAGAATGGAGATGGGTAAGACTACTGAATTGTCAGCTTTCTGGAGAAAGAGTGGAGGGAGATCATCTGCTGAGGAGGAGCATGGCTTAAGTTTAAGAAGTAGAGATTGGATATAGTTGGTGGGTACAGTTTTCAGGAAGAAGGCAGAGGAGGTGTTGGAAGATTTGGGAGGGTCCGTGGGTGGGGTAGAGTTGGAGTTGGAGATAGGATGGTTGGTTAGTTTGCTAATGGAGTCTATGAAATAGGAGTTAAAGTTAGTAGCAATTTGGAGAGGAGTGTCTGTAGGGCTAGGTTGGGGGGAGGAGTGGTTTCTTGGATTAAGGATTTGATTAATTGAATGCCAGAACTTCTTTGGGTTGTTTACGTGTGTTACAGAAGGGTTTGTGCAGTAGTTACTCTTATCTTTGGTGATGTCTTTCTTGGTAAGGTTATGTAGGTGTCTATACTGTTGGAAATGGGAGGGGAGTTTGGTTTTAGTCCAGAGTTTCCAGATTTTATCTTTCTGGGCCATAAGGGTGCGGGTGGTGTTGGTTAACCAAGGGTATATGGCTGACTTTATTATTTTATTTATTTTCTTTTATTTTTATTTAACATTTGTTAACTGGGAAAGTCTGACTTGGAACAAAGCCAATTTTCAACGGAGGCCCGGGGAGAAAGGCTCTAGATGCATGTCTTTGTAATGTGGGAGGAAACCAGAGCACCCGGAGGAAACCCACATGAACGCAGGGAGGACGTGCAGACTCCACACAGAAGGCACCCCAGCTGAGAATCGAACCAGAGAACCTCTTGCTGTGAGGCGACAATGCTACCACTGCACCACTGCGCTGTCCATATTCTTATTCTAATATTTCATATAGGGGCTAGGGAGTTGGGTATGTTAA
Source organism: Protopterus annectens (assembly GCF_019279795.1). Lineage (NCBI taxonomy): Eukaryota > Metazoa > Chordata > Ceratodontiformes > Protopteridae > Protopterus > Protopterus annectens. The sequence goes on from NC_056745.1 coordinate 841,550,518, forward strand.
GGAATATTTTGTTATATTGGATTACTGCCTTGTCAGGGGGTATGTGGTTAAGGAGTGACCAGTTGATAGCTGAGAGCTGGCTGTTTAGTTTATTATAGTCAAAGTTGTTAAGTTTGCATGCTTTGATCGTATGTGGTTTGTTTATGTGAGGAGATAGTCTGAGGACTTTTATTGGGCAGTGGTCACAAATGTTGTCTGGTGGTGTTTCGGGGATATGCTATTTATGGGGGTGTGTTACTAGGATCCAGTCTAGGAGAGATGGGTGTTTTGTAGATTTAGAAGTATAAGCTGGTGTGGATATTAGTTGGGTGAAACCATGTAGGTTTATAGAGGTGGAGGGGGATTCTGTGGAGAGGGTTAACCAGTTGATGGTGACATCTCCAAGGAGAATAGTTTCATTGGGGAGGTCAGTGTAGAGTGAGGAGAGGATACTTTCTAGTATTGCAATGTTGTCACCAGGTGGGATATAGATTACACCTACATTAAATGAGGTATGAGTATTTAATTTACACTTTGCATTAAGGACTTCCGCAGGTGTGGTTGGGTAGGAGGGGATAGTTAGTGGGGTTAAGGTAAGGTGGTCAGAGAACATGATAGCAATGCCACCTCTTTTTTTATCAGTTCTATCTAGCCTTAGAATGTTGTAGCCAGGGGGGAGGATGTCTTTGTCTATGATGTGGGGTTTTAGCCAAGTTTCATAGAGGGCTATGATGTCTGGGGAGTATACAGATATCCAGGAGTGAAATTTGGTGGTTTTGTTCAGTATGCTTCTCATATTAATAGAGTAAATAGAGATGTGTTTTGATGGGATATATGAGTGGGAAGGGGTGGACTGGGTAGAGTTATTAATATGTAGGGATGGGGATGCTGGGCCAGGGTTAGGGTGAATGTCACCAGCAAGTAGGAGGGAGAGGAGATTGGGGATTGGATAAGGAGTAGAGATGATAAGTAGATATTATTTTGGTTTTCCTCTGTGGAAAGTTCAGTGAGATGTGCCTAACTTTATGTTTACAGGGAAGCTTCTTGGCAGAGTGGTTAGGATTGAGGTTGTGGGTGATTGAGGGAGTTGTGTGGAGACTGGATTATTGGTAGAGGTAGGTGGAGGGTAGTTAGGTTTGAGGGAAAAGGTGTATGAGGTGAGGTTATATAAGATAGGGTAGGAGCAGTTAGTAGTGCTAGAAAGATGGTGAGGTTTGATATGATGAACTGTCAATGGATGAGGGAATATTGTAGTTTTGGAAGAAATGAAGGTGGATAACTAATAGGAGCTGAGGGAGTTGGGATATGTTAGTGTGGGTGAGGTGGAGTGAGGAGAATTAAGGTAGGTGTGTTAGGGGAGGAGGAGGGAGAAAGAGAGACTAGTGAGTAGGGGCTGGAGGGTGGGGTCAGAGGGGAGTGGTTTGGGATGGGAGAGAATAAAGAAAATGATGTCGGGTGGGTGAGAATCGGGGTAGAGTTGGGGAGTGGAGTGAGCCCGAGTGTAGCGAGGGTGAATGGAGCAGGCTAGCCTGACTAACCAAGGTTAGTGGATGGTGTCGAAAAAAAAACAATCTGTGAGTTTATACAGGAGGGTATGTTAGTCTGAAGTCATGGAGAGTGGTAAAAGAGGGGGAAATGGGAAGAGCGATACTGGAGAGGTCTGGCACCAGGTTTCTTTGTGCGTGTTCACAGCAGGCACAAATTGGAGAGGGAAGTATTCCCAGATTAGTGAAGGGGCAAAAAGTATTCTACAGGTAACTGAGAAAAGGAGTCTCGGGAAAGCAGCTGTGGTAGTCAGTTTAGGTGAGCTGCTTTACCTGGAGGAACAGTGCCATCTAGTGAGAGGATAGAGGAGATACTAAATAAGAAATAAATAAAAAATAACTAGTCTAAGGAAGAGGGTCAGGAGCTAAGAATGTAGGAAAAAGAGGTGGGAGCAAATGCTCTTGGAAGCCCTTTTACAAGTGTGCAAGCCCTAGCAGAATCCAGAACACCAAGTCTTAGAAGAAAACAGTAGGCTTATGTCATATTTAGCTAAATGTGACAATGATTACAATTTGAGTATAATGAATATTTTTCTAGGTGTCAGATTGTAATGGTGGAAAAATTACTACAGGTATACTGTGCGACTATAATAGTGAAATGGTAATTTGGGAAAACAAAACATTGGCAAAGTCTTTATTAGGCGCACACACACACATACACACACACACACACACTTACACATTTGAATATACAGAAAACCTTGGTTAATAAAAATCCTCAACTGTATAATTTGTTGATTTTACATAGGGTCATAGGATCATAGAAATACAGACTATTGAATTTTGTAACCATTTGTGCTATACAAGTACGCAACGTCATACTGAACTTTCTCTCTTGAGGAGAGTCAGGCCTTTCAAGTAGGTGAATTGGTGAGTACCCATTCAATTATTCAGTTCCAGCTTCCTTAATTTGCAGTGGGAGTCTATTCCAGAGGTGCCAAAGACTCTTTGTAATGAATCTATCTCTCCGCCAATCTTTTAATTATCTGTTGGTGAAGATTTAGAGCCGTTGCTCTGGTATTTATGGGAGTATTTGATTTGTGGAGATGCAAAAGATCCAGATCCACTGCTTCCTTAATGGCTCAGAAACCAAGGTATAGATCTCACCTTTGGATTCTGTAAGATATAGAATAAAGGGACAGTCTTCCAGTCTTTTCTGCTACTTAAGGTTTTTAAGCCAGGGATCTTCTTAGTTTGGAATCTCTGGGATCATTTTATATGTTTAATATGTCTAGCATGGTAAGCTGTTGTCACCACTTCTTACAATCATTTGATTGTGTACATCTCAGTTGTTTGCCACTGATCAAGTGAAGTAACTTCAACCCTCAGTAATGCATTCAATTTGCTTCACATAAATACACAATGTGTAACATAACAAATTCATGATCATTTATTTTTTTCACACAGAGGTTGTACCCCAGAATATCTACTTTTTGATGGGGCACACCTTTGAAATGTTGATGCTAACATGTGAAAGAAATTACCCTTAGGGTAATGCAGTTCATCTTTTTTTTTTTACAGACACAGATAGACAAACAGACACCCACATGTGTGCATGGCAGCACATTATACAATCTGTGTGTTATAGCCCAAGTGATCGCAGTTCAGTCCTGACCTCTTATTTCTATCCTTATGGAGTTTGCTTGTTCTTCTTGGGTCAATATGGGTCTTCTCCAGGAATTATGATTTTCTCTCAACCCCTAAAAGCATGCTGGTTGACTGGTTAGACTTTCTTCACTAAATTGACCAGACATTTTTATATTTTATTTCTTCTTGCCCATTTGGCCTGGGTCATAAATGAAAAGGGTCTTTTAACACATGGAAAATAAAAACAAATAAAATAAAAACAAAGGTATTTTGACACTGATTAAAAGGTTGTAATGCTGCTCGTAATAATGTATTCAGTTTGTTTTATAAACATAGTCAACCCCATGTGATTGTTGTAATCATTATAATCTTGTTGTGTAACAGAAATAGATGCTTTCATACAGAGAATACACCTCCCCCAACACATACACATACAGTAACACATATCCCTACAACACATTTACATATATCCCCACTCCTTTCATGAATAACTTCGCTTTGATCAAGTGACAGTAATTCATTTGTTTTTGCACATAAACTAACCCCTAACCAAATTATTATTTTTTGACTGTGTGCACATCTGACATTTCACTATACCAAATTAATTAAATTTTGCCCAAAGTAATACATTTGGCTTTCACACAAAGAGACCTCTCCTCCTTCACTAAATCTTTTAAACATGATCTCATTAATGTTTTTTTGAACATATTCATCCACCCCGAAAAACATTTAGTCAGTCAGTAAGTCAGTAAATCAGTAAATAAACAACTTAACAATTAAGCAAATTAATAAATAAATAAGAATACTGGCATTAAGGCACCCCTCCTCCCAATCGATGATTCCACTTCCTTCTCCAAATCTGCCTAGTCATTCCCCACAAGGGCAATAGCAAGTTGCTTTACTGGACAGATGAAGAATTTTACAGGCCATTCTTTTGTAGCCTGGGACATGCTCAACTGGCCCACTTGTTTCTATGGGGAAATGATTAGGAGGTAGGGAGCAGTTCATTGCGGGTGTTGAATGGGTCCCCACCCAGTTCCATCCCTGTGGCTGATAGTGGATGAGTTATGCTGTAGTGCTGAAAGGAACATGATGTAAACCACTTAACTTTCTAATCTTTGGTGCAGTAAACAGCCAGTGCAACCCATGAGATGCATCCTGCTGCAGTAGTTTGTCTTGCTGACCATTGGCAGCAGTGTAGGAGTATGTCCACCTGCATACCTCCAGGATGAGCATGCCTTTATGAGTCACTCAATTACATCCTCCCAACATAGCCATTTCAGATCCTTAAGCTGTAAATGGAGCTTGATCACTCCATGATCCTTTATCACTCACCAGGCCTGGCTTGGCCACTGCAGAGCCTTGATCTTTGCTTGTAGCAAAGCACAGTAGCATGCCACATGCCTTTTGCATTCTCTATGCTAATGTGAGGTCAGCCCTGTAAGCAGGTCGATAGTAATGGCTGCTTATATTACAGTATTAATTCCACTTGATTTTCAGCTCATTTTAGTGCAATTACATTGCAAACTATTTAGCAAATTCTGCTTGATAGTTCATTCTAAAATTTAAAAAAGCTAGCCATCATGTTTTTAAAAAAAATGCCACAAAGTGTGCATGAGATGAACATTGAGTTACCTTGGCTCCGGATACAGTGTTTCTTTTATCATATGTCATTAAAATTGAAACCTAATGATTAGAGGTTAATAGGTAATAATAGCATAATATGAGGCATATGCCACTGTAATTGTTTTACCTGTTTTAGGGTTATCATAACTAACTTATCCTAGTAGAAGTGTACACTTTTTGTAATAGAATGCAGGCGTTCTTGAGATTTAATAAAATAGGCCCTCTTAATTGCTCATTTTTAGTAAACCCATTTATACACTTTATTGATAATTTATTGCTTGGATGGTAGGATGGCAGTGATACTATATCTTGAAATGAAGACAGCCAAACCATGGCAGATGAGGTGAAACAATTAGTCCTCGTTTACATATCCAGACTGTTTGAATTGCAGTGTGCTAGGAGAGAAAACATGCACACACTGTAAGCCAGAATTCTTTTACAAATCAGATCTTTGATTTTTAAATGGGATGGATGCAAGGTCCATAAACTGTAATCACTTTAGTCAGAGGAATAGATCAGTAGAACTTGCTTAAGGAAAGTCTTGGGGTTGGAAAACACATTTTTCCAGGATCTTTGAGAAGGGGGTAAACGGGAATTTGGAAAAAAAAATGTTTGTTCTGGTCTCTGGCTTGTGAGATGGTGTTTATGAAGGAGATGAGGGCAGTAGAGGTACTGTCACTAGGGCAAAATCCATGTTAGGTGGGGGTGATTAGGTTCTTTTGTATGAGGTATTGTAGGATTTGTTTGTGTACACATTTTTCCAGGATTTTTGAGAAAGGTGATAGAAATGCAATGGGCCTAAAGTTGGATAGTTCAGTGGTGCTGCCACCTTTATGGATGGGTAAGGTGTAGAATTTTTTCCAGATTGCTGAGACTTTGCCCACAGTGATGTATTGATTAATGAGAATGGAGATGGGTAAGACTACTGAATTGGCAGCCTTCTGGAGAAAGAGTGGAGGGAGATCATCTGCTGAGGAGGAGCATGGCTTAAGTTTAAGAAGTAGAGATTGGATATAGTTGGTGGGTACAGTTTTCAGGAAGAAGGCAGAGGAGGTGTTGGAAGTTTTGGGAGGGTTCGTGGGTGGGGTAGAGTTGGAGTTGGAGATAGGATGGCTGGTTAGTTTGCTAATGGAGTCTATGAAATAGGAGTTAAAGTTAGTAGCAATTTGGAGAGGAGTGTCTGTAGGGCTAGGTTGGGGGGAAGGAGTGGTTTCTTGGATTAAGGATTTGATTAATTGAATGCCAGAACTTCTTTGGGTTGTTTAGGTGTGTTACAGAAGGGTTTGTGCAGTAGTTACTCTTATCTTTGGTGATGTCTTTCTTGGTAAGGTTATGTAGGTGTCTATACTGTTGGAAATGGGAGGGGAGTTTGGTTTTAGTCCAGAGTTTCCAGATTTTATCTTTCTGGGCCATAAGGGTGCGGGTGGTGTTGGTTAACCAAGGGTATATGGCAGACTTTATTATTTTATTTATTTTCTTTTATTTTTATTTAACATTTGTTAACCGGGAAAGTCCGACTTGGAACAAAGCCAATTTTCAACGGAGGCCCGGGGAGAAAGGCTCCAGATGCATGTCTTTGTAATGTGGGAGGAAACTGGAGCACCCGGAGGAAACCCACACGAACGCAGGGAGGACATGCAGACTCCACACAGAAGGCACCCCAGCCGAGAATCGAACCAGAGAACCTCTTGCTGTGAGGTGACAATGCTACCGCTGCACCACTGCACTGTCCATATTCTTATTCTAATATTTCATATAGGGGCTAGGGAGTTGGGTATGTTAAGGAATATTTTGTTATATTGGATTACTGCCTTGTCAGGGGGTATGTGGTTAAGGAGTGACCAGTTGATAACTGAGAGCTGGCTGTTTAGTTTATTATAGTCAAAGTTGTTAAGTTTGCATGCTTTGATCGTATGTGGTTTGTTTATGTGAGGAGATAGTCTGAGGACTTTTATTGGGCAGTGGTCACAAATGTTGTCTGGTGGTGTTTCGGGATATGCTATTTATGGGGTGTGTTACTAGGATCCAGTCTAGGAGAGATGGGTGTTTTGTAGATTTAGAAGTATAAGCTGGTGTGGATATTAGTTGGGTGAAACCATGTAGGTTTATAGAGGTGGAGGGGGATTCTGTGGAGAGGGTTAACCAGTTGATGGTGACATCTCCAAGGAGAATAGTTTCATTGGGGAGGTCAGTGTAGAGTGAGGAGAGGATACTTTCTAGTATTGCAATGTTGTCACCAGGTGGGATATAGATTACACCTACATTAAATGAGGTATGAGTATTTAATTTACACTTTGCAATAAGGACTTCCGCAGGTGTGGTTGGGTAGGAGGGGATAGTTAGTGGGGTTAAGGTAAGGTGGTCAGAGAACATGATAGCAATGCCACCTCTTTTTTTATCAGTTCTATCTAGCCTTAGAATGTTGTAGCCAGGGGGGAGGATGTCTTTGTCTATGATGTGGGGTTTTAGCCAAGTTTCATAGAGGGCTATGATGTCTGGGGAGTATACAGATATCCAGGAGTGAAATTTGGTGGTTTTGTTCAGTATGCTTCTCATATTAATAGAGTAAATAGAGATGTGTTTTGATGGGATATATGAGTGGGGAGGGGTGGACTGGGTAGAGTTATTAATATGTAGGGATGGGGATTCTGGGCCAGGGTTAGGGTGAATGTCACCAGCAAGTAGGAGGGAGAGGAGATTGGGGATTGGATAAGGAGTAGAGATGATAAGTAGATATTATTTTGGTTTTCCTCTGTGGAAAGTTCAGTGAGATGTGCCTAACTTTATGTTTACAGGGAAGCTTCTTGGCAGAGTGGTTAGGATTGAGGTTGTGGGTGATTGAGGGAGTTGTGTGGAGACTGGATTATTGGTAGAGGTAGGTGGAGGGTAGTTAGGTTTGAGGGAAAAGGTGTATGAGGTGAGGTTATATAAGATAGGGTAGGAGCAGTTAGTAGTGCTAGAAAGATGGTGAGGTTTGATATGATGAACTGTCAATGGATGAGGGAATATTGTAGTTTTGGAAGAAATGAAGGTGGATAACTAATAGGAGCTGAGGGAGTTGGGATGTGTTAGTGTTGGTGAGGTGGAGTGAGGAGAATTAAGGTAGGTGTGTTAGGGGAGGAGGAGGGAGAAAGAGAGACTAGTAAGTAGGGGCTGGAGGATGGGGTCAGAGGGGAGTGGTTTGGGATGGGAGAGAATAAAGAAAATGATGTTGGGGTGGGTGAGAATCGGGGTAGAGTTGGGGAGTGGAGTGAGCCCGAGTGTAGCGAGGGTGAATGGAGCAGGCTAGCCTGACTAACCAAGGTAAGTGGATGGTGTCGAAAAAAAAACAATCTGTGAGTTTATACAGGAGGGTATGTTAGTCTGAAGTCATGGAGAGTGGTAAAAGAGGGGGAAATAGGAAGAGCGATACTGGAGAGGTCTGGCACCAGGTTTCTTTGTGCGTGTTCACAGCAGGCACAAATTGGAGAGGGAAGTATTCCCAGATTAGTGAAGGGGCAAAAAGTATTCTACAGGTAACTGAGAAAAGGAGTCTTGGGAAAGCAGCTGTGGTAGTCAGTTTAGGTGAGCCGCTTTACCTGGAGGAACAGTGCCATCTAGTGAGAGGATAGAGGAGATACTAAATAAGAAATAAATAAAAAATAACTAGTCTAAGGAAGATGGTCAGGAGCTAAGAAGGTAGGAAAAAGAGGTGGGAGCAAATGCTCTTGGAAGCCCTTTTACAAGTGTGCAAGCCCTAGCAGAATCCAGAACACCAAGTCTTAGAAGAAAACAGTAGGCTTATGTCATATTTAGCTAAATGTGACAATGATTACAATTTGAGTATAATGAATATTTTTCTAGGTGTCAGATTGTAATGGTGGAAAAATTACTACAGGTATACTGTGCAACTATAATAGTGAAATGGTAATTTGGGAAAACAAAACATTGGCAAAGTCTTTATTAGGCGCGCACACACACATACACACACACACACACTTACACATTTGAATATACAGAAAACCTTGGTTAATAAAAATCCTCAACTGTATAATTTGTTGATTTTACATAGGGTCATAGGATCATAGAAATACAGACTATTGAATTTTGTAACCATTTGTGCTATACAAGTATGCAACGTCATACTGAACTTTCTCTCTTGAGGAGAGTCAGGCCTTTCAAGTAGGTGAATTGGTGAGTACCCATTCAATTATCCAGTTCCAGCTTCCTTAATTTGCAGTGGGAGTCTATTCCAGAGGTGCCAAAGACTCTTTGTAATGAATCTGTCTCTCCGCCGATCTTTTAATTATCTGTTGGTGAAGATTTAGAGCCGTTGCTCTGGTATTTATGGGAGTATTTGATTTGTGGAGATTCAAAAGATCCAGATCCACTGCTTCCTTAATGGCTCAGAAACCAAGGTATAGATCTCACCTTTGGATTCTGTAAGATATAGAATAAAGGGACAGTCTTCCAGTCTTTTCGGCTACTTAAGGTTTTTAAGCCAGGGATCTTCTTAGTTTGGAATCTCTGGGATCATTTTAGATGTTTAATATGTCTAGCATGGTAAGCTGTTGTCACCACTTCTTACAATCATTTGATTGTGTACATCTCAGTTGTTTGCCACTGATCAAGTGAAGTAACTTCAACCCTCAGTAATGCATTCAATTTGCTTCACATAAATACACAATGTGTAACATAACAAATTCATGATCATTTATTTTTTCACACAGAGGTTGTACCCCAGAATATCTACTTTTTGATGGGGCACACCTTTGAAATGTTGATGCTAACATGTGAAAGAAATTACCCTTAGGGTAATGCAGTTCATCTTTTTTTTTTTACAGACACAGATAGACAAACAGACACCCACATGTGTGCATGGCAGCACATTATACAATCTGTGTGTTATAGCCCAAGTGATCGCAGTTCAGTCCTGACCTCTTATTTCTATCCTTATGGAGTTTGCTTGTTCTTCTTGGGTCAATATGGGTCTTCTCCAGGAATTATGATTTTCTCTCAACCCCTAAAAGCATGCTGGTTGACTGGTTAGACTTTCTTCACTAAATTGACCAGACATTTTTATATTTTATTTCTTCTTGCCCATTTGGCCTGGGTCATAAATGAAAAGGGTCTTTTAACACATGGAAAATAAAAACAAATAAAATAAAAACAAAGGTATTTTGACAGTGATTAAAAGGTTGTAATGCTGCTCGTAATAATGTATTCAGTTTGTTTTATAAACATAGTCAACCCCCATGTGATTGTTGTAATCATTATAATCTTGTTGTGTAACAGAAATAGATGCTTTCATACAGAGAATACACCTCCCCCAACACACACACATACAGTAACACATATCCCTACAACACATTTACATATATCCCCACTCCTTTCATGAATAACTTCGCTTTGATCAAGTGACAGTAATTCATTTGTTTTTGCACATAAACTAACCCCTAACCAAATTATTATTTTTTGACTGTGTGCACATCTGACATTTCACTATACCAAATTAATTAAATTTTGCCCAAAGTAATACATTCGGCTTTCACACAAAGAGACCTCTCCTCCTTCACTAAATCTTTTAAACATGATCTCATTAATGTTTTTTTTGAACATATTCATCCACCCCGAAAAACATTTAGTCAGTCAGTAAGTCAGTAAATCAGTAAATAAACAACTTAACAATTAAGCAAATTAATAAATAAAGAAGAATACTGGCATTAAGGCACCCCTCCTCCCAATCGATGATTCCACTTCCTTCTCCAAATCTGCCTAGTCATTCCCCACAAGGGCAATAGCAAGTTGCTTTACTGGACAGATGAAGAATTTTACAGGCCATTCTTTTGTAGCCTGGGACATGCTCAACTGGCCCACTTGTTTCTATGGGGAAATGATTAGGAGGTAGGGAGCAGTTCATTGCGGGTGTTGAATGGGTCCCCACCCAGTTCCATCCCTGTGGCTGATAGTGGATGAGTTATGCTGTAGTGCTGAAAGGAACATGATGTAAACCACTTAACTTTCTAATCTTTGGTGCAGTAAACAGCCAGTGCAACCCATGAGATGCATCCTGCTGCAGTAGTTTGTCTTGCTGACCATTGGCAGCAGTGTAGGAGTATGTCCACCTGCATACCTCCAGGATGAGCATGCCTTTATGAGTCACTCAATTACATCCTCCCAACATAGCCATTTCAGATCCTTAAGCTGTAAATGGAGCTTGATCACTCCATGATCCTTTATCACTCACCAGGCCTGGCTTGGCCACTGCAGAGCCTTGATCTTTGCTTGTAGCAAAGCACAGTAGCATGCCACATGCCTTTTGCATTCTCTATGCTAATGTGAGGTCAGCCCTGTAAGCAGGTCGATAGTAATGGCTGCTTATATTACAGTATTAATTCCACTTGATTTTCAGCTCATTTTAGTGCAATTACGTTGCAAACTATTTAGCAAATTCTGCTTGATAGTTCATTCTAAAATTTAAAAAAGCTAGCCATCATGTTTTTAAAAAAAATGCCACAAAGTGTGCATGAGATGAACATTGAGTTACCTTGGCTCCGGATACAGTGCTTCTTTTATCATATGTCATTAAAATTGAAACCTAATGATTAGAGGTTAATAGGTAATAATAGCATAATATGAGGCATATGCCACTGTAATTGTTTTACCTGTTTTAGGGTTATCATAACTAACTTATCCTAGTAGAAGTGTACACTTTTTGTAATAGAATGCAGGCGTTCTTGAGATTTAATAAAATAGGCCCTCTTAATTGCTCATTTTTAGTAAACCCATTTATACAGTTTATTGATAATTTATTGCTTGGATGGTAGGATGGCAGTGATACTATATCTTGAAATGAAGACAGCCAAACCATGGCAGATGAGGTGAAACAATTAGTCCTCGTTTACATATCCAGACTGTTTGAATTGCAGTGTGCTAGGAGAGAAAACATGCACACACTGTAAGCCAGAATTCTTTTACAAATCAGATCTTTGATTTTTAAATGGGATGGATGCAAGGTCCATAAACTGTAATCACTTTAGTCAGAGGAATAGATCAGTAGAACTTGCTTAAGGAAAGTCTTGGATATGTATAATGGTGTTTAGTAATGCTTGAATACACATTAATACAGCTGAGGTAATCTGATACTATAAGGACTATGAAAGTATGAAGAGACAGTACTTTTAATGTATAATAAATCCTTCAAATGAAGTGATGAGTCACTGATTTAGAAGTAATCAGGAAGCTGTTATGTTGTATCTGTTATACTCATGTGTTTGTGCATATGTTGGCAAGAGGAATCATTCTTGCTTCTCAGACAAACAGGTGAACAGGTAACTTTTATTTGCCTTCAGTTTATAGAGCAAAGGTCAGAAACAGAATGAGTATGTTTTAAACTGTCTGAGGTACCTGCTGTTTCTCAAAGTGTGAATGCTAATACAGTATGGCAATGTCACATAAATATTTATTTTTTGAAGCTCAGGGATTAAATAAACATTTAGTAATCAGCTAAGAAAAGAGTTGTATTCTGTTTAATGAACAAAAATGAAACTGTATAATTACTTAGCTGCATAGAAGACAGTAATGGAACACTAGTAAAGATAAATATTTTGCCCAATATAAGCTTATTGTCTTCTTCATGTTGTGGTGGAAACCCATATTGAGACCATGTTGTTTAATCTTGACAAAAAGATATTTTCATATTATAAAACTCAAATGTACAGAATACCATTAGAAATACACGTTTAATTATGATAAAGATCTGTTAGACATCTGCAGTGATTTAATAGGTAAATGAGGGTTCCTTAAATGAGTTTCCTGCTAAGACCAAAATTATATTTCTCTGAAAGAAAAGAGCATGTGTGTCTGATTAGGGGAATATATCCCAAGTTTGAAGGTAGGAATACTGATAACACTTTAATTCTGGTACATTGGTGTGTTTCATCAAAGTTCACAGTTTGTTTTACAAAGTGCTGGCATTCACATTTACTGTGTTTTGCACCTATGATAAGGAACCATATAAATAACTAAATTGCACTTACTGTATGCAAAATACATTATAACTCTGTTCCATCTGAGCCTTAAATACTTTTAATAAAGCACTGGGGAAAAGGCTACAGTGACTTCAATGAATTAGTGGTTCTCCCAGTCATCTGTAACTGTTTAGGAGATGCAGGACTGCTCTTCATATAACTAAATGAGTCCTACCTTCCTGTATCTTAATGGTCTCATATGAAAGCATTCACACTGGGAATTCAGAGTCCTCCAGACTAAAAAAATCTGGAATTAGGCAAGCGTCTGCAGCAGAAAAGTTACCACACACTGTCTCTCATTACTGATTTGTTTGCTCACATGTTGTTTGTCGCAGAAGTTAGAACTATTCTGTCTACATCATTCATATTGTCACATTCTCTGTCCTTAAAGCAGTTATTTCTTTACTACAGACACATTTGCTGACAGGGATTTTTGCCTAGAAGAAATAATCTGAGTTCAAGTCAGCAACACTTACTTAGATATCATAAGTGCATAGATATAACTCCTAATGCTAGTTTGAGGCCAGCACTGGTTTATGTGTGGGGGGGGCACAAATCTATAATTCAAATGGCCCAAACTGAGATGCAGCTCCTTTTGTAAACATTGGGACTAGGCATAATTAGTTGCTATTCAGTTCTCCTGCTAATGAGTGAATATACTCATGCAATAACATATCCCTTGGTCTGTGAGGTAGTGTAGAGTATTAAGTCTAAGAAATGCTTTTTTTACTCAAGGGTTTGATTCCCTCAGTCTTCTCTATTATTTGGATTAAATAATTTAATCAGACAGTTCTGTAGACATCTGGGAAGCTGGATCGGGCTCCTCAGTAGTCTCCTGGACCATGTGCCGAGTAACAACGTATGAACCCAAGTGCATTGTGGAGGTATTTTGAAAGGCTGAAATCCTTTTTTTGCAGAAGTGCTGTAGTGCTGTATGTTATGTCCTTCGGTATGAATAAATTTTCTATTTGCTGACATAAGATCCTGTTTCATTTTAATCTTCAGGTCCTGTATAGCTACCAATATGTTATTATTATTTATAGGAATGGGAAAGCATTCTAATCATCTCAAAGTTGAAAGCAGTAATGCTGCTAATGTGCAGACATTCCAGTGTTAAATCTGAAGTACATTACCTTTACAAGGCTATTGTGTTAATTGCTGAGAGTACCACACTCAAGTATATCAGAAGGTATAAATAAATACTGTTATCGGTATTTTAAATGGTTAAGTTCATTTGACAATCTTCCAGACATTACTGCTAAAGTAAACTAGTTCAAATTTAAGGTAGAAAGCTATTGCTCCTTTTTTTTTTGGCTAGAGTTCATCACTTTTATATACAAGTGAATAAAATGACCTTGGCTAGTTTGCGATGGAGTAAACTACACAGTTCTGGATTTTGACTAAAGAAAATATGCTGTTTTATTATTGACTTTGGTGGTCTTGCATGTAGTGGCAACTAGGCTCTCATGGTTCTGTGAGGCAGCAGCAGATCAGAACCATGGACAGCAGCAGTTCATAGGTATGTAGTAACAAGCTGTCTTTCGTACATGTAGTAGACACACATTCCTTCTTCAAATGTCAGATTTTTCTCTAGCAAAATAATTTTCCTTTATTCTGAGAAAATGAGGTTGTTTGTTAAGTATGGCAGTGTTTATTATCAAAGACATTTATCAATACTAATTGTTATAATGACTTATTATTGACAGTGTTCTCTAATCAGTGGGAAAGGACATGGCAGTGCAACAGAAACTGACAGCACACATGTAAGTCTAATTACTTAGCAGGGACTTTAATCAGGAAAATAAATAGGACAAACAATGATCTTGCTCCTCTTTCATTCTTCTTAACTATTTTTAACTAACCTCCACGACTCCCTTCAGCTCTGTTTGCTGAGACACAGCTTATAGTAATGGGCAGAGACAGTTGCTGTAGATATTAATGAGTCAGCTGCTGAGGCCTGTCATTCAGCAAATTCTTGTGGGGGTTTCCTCTGATAGATGTTTGCCTTAAAGGAACTCTTTCTTTTGCTTTCCTTGTTTGAATCTTGTTTTTTTTTTCTCTTTTGTTTTACTTTTTAAAGATATTAAACTAGTTTTCAAAGGAAAATGTTTTAAGGTTATTTGGCATTAGCAAACATTGTAAATAAAACACATTGTATAATATTTTGAGGAAAGAATAGATATAGCACTTGTTAGTCTCTTCATGCTTCAACCTACTTCCTAATGTTTTAACAGCAGATCAGCTATTCCATATCAAACAAGTACAGAATATCCATTGAAAGGAGCCATCTGTGCATTCTCACAGCAGATGTGGTGCAGCCATATAAGACTGCTATGTAATTATTTAATCCTATGTTCCTGCCTCATGGACTCCCCAGTACAGCCCTGTAGCATTGAAGGGTTACACATGTTCCACAGAGATATGTGAACAGTCAACTTCTTTTCCCTCACAGCCAAACCTTTAGTACCTAGACGGCTAGTCAAACCCAGATGAGCAGGCATTAGTAGAATGCAATGAATAGGGCTTATTCTGTAAATTCTTCTAAGTTTATGCATGTATTTATTTATTTACTATCCTCAGATGACTCTTAGCCTCAGGCCATCACCAATTACTTATCATTATGCAATGATTAATCCCCTTGTATACCCTTTGATGGAGGTTGGAACTGGAAGTGGATGACTAGCCACTGGCACTATTACATATGAGAATGACTTGGGACTTATTTAATTTTGTCTTGTCATTTTCAAAGAGCTAATATGCAATGCAAATGCTAATGACTGTGCTGGGATAGAAACCATATAAAGTGAAATTTCATAGACAACAGGTATTCATTTTTTTCCTCAGATATTACCTTTCTCTAGAATTTTGCAAGGTATGACAGGAGAGAATTTGGTCTGCAGTTCCCAGTCAGGCAAGGGTCATCATGTCTGAACATAAGAATAGATGATGGACTCTTGCATCAGCTATGCAGAACACTGGTAATACAAATAGCAGGATGTATAGGTTAAGCACAGACAAAGTTCAGAGCACAGGCTTTACTAAACAAGGAGGGGAGGCAGTGAACTCCCATCTGTACCATGAGGAAGTAACATAAGTAGAAACTCTTAATCCCTTTTACCATAAACTGGAAGTGCACCAGAATTATTTTGATATTGGGAAGGATTCGATGGTTCTCAACATACAGTGGAGTCTGTTGATATAACAGAGACAATGTTATCCTTAATGGACTAAATCCACTTTACAATTTACAGATTTATTCCCTACTTTAAAATGTATGATGTCAGCTTTCTTTTACTGCTTGTTCATAGGTTATTAGGTTCATAGAAGGTCACTAGGCTAATGGCCCTAGAGCCCATACAGGCCTAGCCATATTTATCCTGAGTTGCAACAGTTGTTGGTGATTAAGTGTGTGAAGTTTGCAAAGGTAAAGATCTATGGTAGTTAATACTGACTTCCTCTGTCCAGGAGGGACATGGGCTCCACCCCAGGAGTGAATTTATGGTCACCCATCCATTTGTCTAGATTGCGTTTGAAGAGGGTCAGGAAGGGGCTATGTTTCATGTGAATTGGAAGCTTGTTCCAGAGAAATGGCAGTCTCTCTGAAATGTACCTATCTCTTCAGCATAACCTGTTCATGCCAGAGACTACGTTAAGATTCCTGGAGTGAGTGACCCTCATGCAGTTTGATTTATGAATGTGTGGGATTTCCATCAGGGCCAGATCAGAGATTGCCCTGTAACCCAGGCACAGGCCACCCCTTAGCAGCCTGTAGGAGAAAGAATACAATGAGAGGGCTTTCAATCTTTCTGCATAAGACTTGCTTTGTGTAACCTGTAATTTCTTGGTGAGAAACCTCTGTGGTCTCTCCATTTGTTACAGGTGTCTGGTGAGGTGTACTTAGATATTGGTCTGATGAGGGCTGAGTATAATGGAATTATAACATCCTTAGATCTAGATGCAATGCCTTTACTTATAAGATGTGCCACATAGTAGGATTTTCTTACTACTGTGGGTACGTGGTGGTCAAAGTTCAGATTGCTATCAACCTGAGTACCCAGATTACGTACCACTGAGTCTACACTTAGGTGGGTGCTGTCTATAATGTAATTAGCAGGGATATCAGCTTTCCCAAAGGAAATAGTAATGCATTTTTTTTGCATTTAGCTTTAATCCATGGCTTTGGCACCAATCGTTTGTCTACTTTAGCCCTGCCTGCAGTATATTAACATCACTAGGGGATTCAGTGATTGCTCCCAATTTGCAATTGCCAGTGAACTTGGTCAGCCACAGGCCATCCAAGTTTGCCTGAACTTTTGAGAAATAAATTCCAAACATTAAGGGGCCCAGCACAAATTTCTGTGGTATGCCACTGGTAACTGGTCTTTTGCTAGAGGTGAAGTCACCCACTTTGGCAGTATGTGTCCTGTTGATGAGCCAGTTGGCTATTCATCTGGTAATGTAGGGGTTAATTCCCAAATTGGAGAGTTTCTCTATAATACCCGAGTTGTGGATTGTGTCAGATGTCTTGGCTATGTCAAGATAGGTGGTATGCATTGCCTTTCCCTCATTCAGGCCCTTGGTGACTTTTTCAAAGAAGACAACCATGTTTAACCGGCATGATCTACCTTTAACAAATCCAACCTAGGCTGGGTCCAGAGTTTGGAGATTACCTATACCCTTGTTAATAAGGACAATAATGATTCCTCCATGGCCTTGCAGCTGAGGCAAGTCAAGCTTATGTGCCTATAATTCCCAGGGTTGGTTGATGGTCCCCCTTTGTGCAGAGGGATTACTGCTGCTGTCCTCCATTCTGCTGGAACATAGCCAGTTTGCAGGCTGTAACTAAAAAGGGATCCCAGTGGATCTGCTAGGTCATTTAAGTTGTTTAAAAGGCAACCTGGGATGTTGTCTGGTCCCAGTGATGCTGTGTTGTCAGCCTTGGAGAGAACCGAGATGACCTGTCCTCTTAAGATAACAGTCTGAGGAATGGTGGCAGGTATAATTTGAGAGATGACTGGAGGGGACAGGGGGATTCCGAATCAAGAAATAATACACTAGGCTTTTTAGATGGTGCACTGTTTTCCAAGCAGTTTAACCTGTATGAGCAAATTGAGTTTTCTGTATCTTTTCTTCTGTTTATGCACAGGATCTGTAATGATTAGAATCTGAGTCTGTGCATATAAACTGCAGTCTGTAGGTCTGTTTAGATTCTAATTCCTACTCTACTTCCTAAAGTCATCTGCATTTCAGGTGTCACTTGTTTTACAGACTGGTGTGGTCAAGGTATGAAGATGGTTTGCACATACTTCACTGATACTAAACATCATGACGGAGTAGCAGGTCTAGCTACCCAGGAGCATAAACAGTGGATCTCGATAATTGTCACTGTTG
>NC_056745.1:842216153-842307654 GCF_019279795.1 Protopterus annectens
TATTTTCTTGCATACCAAAATGTTACATCATTGTAAGTGCACATCCCACACGTAGGCATTTTTCCATCTTTGTGCTTCTTATTATTCTCCACCCTTTCAAGCAACTGCTTGAAGTTACTTTCTTTTTTTTATACACAATGTTTACTTTTTCTCCAACAATTTTTATATAATCTGTATCACTTCTAAAAAGATCCCAGTTTCTCCTTGTTATACTACTGATGGAATAAAAATCTTTATTGAACAGTACAATGGTTGACCTATTCCTACAATCTTTAACTTTATTGTCAGACTCATTACTTAATTCAGTGCTAGTCAGAAATGTGCCGACAACTGGTACATAAATACCACCACTTCTTTTTCTTTTTACTTCCCAAAGAATCTTGTCTACAAATGTCTCTGGGTAACCTCTTCTTCCTAACATACCCTTCAAGATGTCACATCGTTCAAAAAATAAATTGTTATCAGACGCCATTCTGGCTAACCGAACATACTGGCACTTAACCAGAGCCTTCTTTTGATGTAAGGGATAACAACTACCGAAGTGTAAGAAAGTGTTTGAGTATGTTAGTTTCCTATATAATGTAGACACAAATGTCTTATTGCTCCTATCCTTAAGAATAGTGACATCAAGATAATTAACTTTCTCATAATCCATATTCATTGTAAACTTTAAGAATGTTGTACAATTATTCAAATAATCATAAAATTGCAATAATCGCGACTCACTTCCTTTCCAAAAATTGCTATATCATCTAGAAATCTGCCATATATACTCCACTCTTTTTAAAACCTGATGTGAAAATACAAGTTTTCTCCCATTAGGCTAGAACAATGTTTGCAAAGATGTGGGCACATCTTGCCCCCATCGCTACCACTTTTACTTGTTTGTAAATCTGATTTTCAAAAATAAGAAAATTGTTTTCCAGAGTATTAACTGCACTCTTTGAAAAAACCTGGTGTTGGCACATAAACTCACAGAACATTTCCAAGCCTGTCTCTTGTGGAATTACAGAGAATAAATCACATACATCAATTGTAACTAAGATAAGTTCATACAAGTAAAACTCATTTTTAATTTTTGATAAAAAAATCCCAGGATTCCCTAAAAATATATTCATACCCAGTAAGAATGTCTTTAAGATGAAAATCAATATATTTTGCCATTGTAAAAGTAATAGAGCCTGCTGCATCCACTATAGGGCATGGGGGGGGGGGGGTCTTTAAAGTTTTTATGTATTTTTGGGATTCTAAACATAGTTGGAATCCGTGAGTGGTTCATAGACAGGTACTTATGCTCATCAATAGTAAACTCTTCATCGAGAACCATCTCATCCAAACTTAGTTTAACATTCCTATAGGCTATGTCTAATTCATTCCTTGATGCTTCCTCATAGGTATTAGTAAATAGTATGTTAAACATCCTGTCTATGTAATCGACCCCCGTCCATAACAACTAGCCCCCCCACCCTTCTCCGGTTTCATGATTCTTATAGTTTTATTTGATATAATCTCATTTAATAACCGTACCTCTTCCTTAGTTAAATTGCCACATCAGCACTTTTTTGCCTGTTGCTCACCCTGTAATTAGTTTATTTGAAAAGGTTTGTGAACAACAGGTTCATGATACTCTGAGAAGTAAATCAGATACTAGCATGTATGCAAGACAAAATAACTAATTTAAACACATCATCATGTGTATTCATTTTCTGTAAGATCTAGTTGGCAACTTGTCTTTTATGTAAGTAAATAACTCCTGCTAATGCATTCATCATGGGAATATAGTAGCCTATATGGAAGTTTAGGTAAAGAGGCATATGGTTTCAGACATTCGTGATATCATGGCAGGATTTTTAAACTCTGAGAAAAAAAGAGGGCCATTATTATCAATAATATAACAATATATTATTATTATCAATAAAATAAAATGCAAAAATAAGACACTTTGTGCATCAAAAGCATAACTTGATTTAGTATATGGTAATGAGAGCTCTCTATTGAACTGCCTGCTTTCAAAATGCTGAGTGCTGACACGCTGACAAAATAAGACCAAAAACACAAGAGAAGCTTGCATCTTGAACACTCTTCTCTTAAAATTTCTTTTTGGCAGGAGGGGCAAGCCCCCCTACACTCCCTGGACTTATAATTATACCAACACTGAGACTGCCATATCTTGGAGAAAAGGGAATATTCCAAGAAAGTACATCTTGGACTTAGCATATGTAAGTCTGATCTTTCAGCAATTCAGTCTCTGTATTACGGGACTCACTGTACAAGTCCTGACATTTCAAATGGTTCCAATGAGGAGGTTATATCTAGTCCTTAAACTTGCCCTAGAACATTTATTTATTTTATTTTATTTTACATTTCTTTACCAGGGAGGTCTGACTGGACAGAGCTGCCTATTTTCAGTGGAGGCCCGGGGAGAAAAGCTCCAAAACAATTGCTAACATAAGATATTTACATGAGCATCATGGTTTACACATTGTTATAAAAATATAGCAGGTAATAATATGTGATTGCATAAGATATTTACTTAAGCATAGTGGTTTAGACATACAATTAAAAGTATAGCAGGTAACAACATATGATTGTTGTTTATACAGTATGTTTAGTAGAGATAATCTTAAAGATGTACTGAAGATAAGACAAGAAGGAAAAAAAAACATGACCAATACATTTTCAGCAAGAGATAAGAGACATCGGCAAATGAATCAACACACTGCTGTTGCATTAGTCTGAGGTAAATGGAAGATTATAACAAACTGGAGAACCTAAGTATTTGTGAGAGGTCCATTTCAAGACATTTTCTGTGTGTATGAGAATTTAACAGCTAAGGACAGGATCACAACTATACATCTGATTTGAGGCAAGAATCCTTTGTAATTCTCCCATGAAGTTCCCTGTGGGTTTTGACATAGCTTATTAGATAAGTTATTCTATAGTTTATATACAACCGAAGTGAAATTTGGTGCAGCAGATACATTTAGAGTTTTAGATATCTGAGCAATGTATAGGGATTCTGATGTCAGATACTGTGTGTGTGTGTGTGTGTGTGTGTGTGTGTGTGTGTGTGTGTGTGTGTGTGTGTGTGTGTGTGTGTCTGTGTGTCTGTTTCTGTGTGTGTGTGTGTGGTGCTGAGTACCTTGTCAAAAAAAATATCCATACGGCTGGACAATTTAGGGGAAAATAAAGGATAAATCAACAACGCACTCGACCAATAAAGCAAGTGAAAGAGTGCTAGAGTAAAAGCTGAAGTCGAACGAGGTATATAAAATTATTTATTTAATCCACACCATGCAGCAGATATACTGCATAAACGCTTTTACACATCAAATTTGCGTTTTCGTAACGCTTTTACACAGCAAATTAATCAATAAAGGATAGACTGAACCATCCTAAACTGTGTAGTATTTCTGTAATTGTTAAATTTTAGATGTTTTATGTGGTTTACCTTCATTTAGTCGGGAGTCCTTTGTACAACACACCAAAGTGCGAAAGTACAATGGCAAGATTTGGGAATGTCGAATTCCATTGCTGTGAATTCAAATGAAGGAATGCCAGTGTGCATTCTCTCATTTGAATTTGGCATTCCGGGTGCAGAATGCACTATAGTGGGGATCGGAACATGTATCCTTTCCTTCACTGTAGTGTGATCTCGGAGTAAGTATATTAAAGTAGCAGGGGGTGTGGGGAGGGAGCATTAGGAAAAGTCTTCTATGTGTCAATGTTGTGTTGTAGTTCAGAAATGGTTGCATTGGATCTTCTACTGTTCCATTTTCGATATTTTAATTTGTACACATTCTCAAATTCGCTAAAATAAGTCACATAATAACATAATTGCATATTAAACATTCAACTAAATGAAGGTAAACCATTTTATTTCTTTTAAACAGAGGTGTAGCTATGATGGGGTGTAGAAGACAGCCACCCTGGATAGAAAGGGTTGGGGGAATAATCGGCTTCAGGGCATTACTGTCATTCTTGCATTTGCTGTCCGAACTGCAGCTCTGTAGCACTCCAAGTTTTCAGTGCATTACCAGCACTCATTTGCTGGTATTGCATTTATTGTATTTGTGGTTAGAACTGAAGCAGTGTAGAGCAACTTGTGCTGCATAAACTGTAGTAGCAGTTTGCTACAGTTCAAAAGGAGTGAATAGTGTTTTTTTTTTTGCTCCTCCACTGTTAAAGTGGGGAAGCTGGTATCAGATCAGGGGGTGGCACCAGGCACAAAAATAGCTAGCTATACCACTCTCCTTTTAAGAAGACACGTCTGAATTTTAATATCATTGAGTTATAACACCTATGAATTTTGCTCTTTTATCCAGCCCTAGAAAACTCTTTGTGAGGTAGTTGTAGAACATCACCACATTTTTATTCTGCCACCTGGTGTACCATGAGGATGTGCATGTTTTTATGCATCCCACGTTACACTAAATCTGTTCTCACTAGCAATCTGAAGAGACATGGTTGAATGCATTAATTCACATCATAACAGCATAACAAAACTGCTGTGCCATAAAGATAAGCTTTCTGGTCTGTCTGACTGTTGAAGAAATATGTGCTACTTTATATTGCTTAAACAGAATATTCTGTAATATGCTGCATGCTCCATTTGTCCTTTATAATGGCTTTTCAAAGTGTTCTTTGATTTTTTGGATTAAATTAAGCATGAATTACGTACTATGTTTTTTTCTTACATTCTAGAGAATTGAAAGGGTGGACTGGGGTGACAGTGCTGTTGTTAATGCTTTATTGTTGAATATTATCATTACTAAAGGGAAGTAATTTGTCTTATGTAGCAAGTACTCTGTTCATACTAGAATAATTCTACTTATTTCCTTGGGGTGCAGTGTTACATATTATTATGGCTAAGAGTGAGATAGACTGGATAAAGTGTTTTATAGTCATATGAGCTGATGTGAAAATTGTCTGAGTTATCATCAGTGGTATATATAAACTGATAGGGAAAGGTATAGATGGTATGAATATAGACATGAAATATGGAGTCATCTAGCTTGTTGGCAGGTTTAGGTGGATCAGGTAGATTTCCTGTCCACTCAGTAAGACTCTGCAGGGTACTCTGGGTGACTGAATCAAATAATGATGACCAGTTTATACTGTAGACTGGTTTGTAGGCAAAAGTGACTGTGCTGGAGATTGTAACTCTAGGAATTTGGGCTAGCTGACATCTAGAAAAGATATGGAATGATTTGTATGGACGTCAGGACCTGCTGCAAATCTGGCTGTTTTGTTATATGCTTGTTCAACTTTGCATTGGAGTGCAGAAACAGGGTCAACAGTTGGCAAGAGTGCATGAGCAGTGAGGCTTAGCAATGGCTAGCCTATGTTTATCTGTAAGGTAGGATTTTATCCTTATAAGTTTACCCAGTGTGGAGTTGTTTTGCTTTTTTACTGTATACTTTAAATTGTGAATGGCCCACCTAAAAATGTTCTCAGACCAGTGCACCCAGCCTGTTATCAAGTATAAGTAGAGGTAATTAAGTAAGTGAATAAATACAAAAATAAACAAATGGTTAGACCAAAAGGTTTTGTGGACTCCTGTTCTTTTATAGGAGTTGTCTAAATGATTGTGACTGAGTGTGAGCTGCTGTTAGAAGATGGTGCCACACTCGGTGCTAGCCAAGTGTGATAGTGTGAGTTATACAAGGAGGGGATATAGGGAAGAAGAACAATGATTTATCTTTGGAAGACTTGAGGTGAAGCCTTATACTATTTAATCATGTATGAATATTTGCTACATAGTAGTCTTGTACAAACTCCATGGTTGAAAGTTTACATGAGTTGTGCTTCCATTTTATTCTTTTGCCATGCTAACTGCATTTTTTTAGGGGGCAGAGTGGCACAGTGGTTAGCATTGCTGCCTCATAAAAAAGCTTTAAACTCCATTTTCCTTCTCAGCTGGTTTGCCTTATGTAAAGAGTTTGCATTTCATTCCTGTATTCCTGTGGGTTTTTGCTTGGCACTCTGGTTTCTTAATACATTCCAAAGATATACCCTGTATGAATCATTGATCATCCAAATGGCTACTAGACGTATATGGCATTTAATAATAAGTGTGTGTGCTCTGTGCTGCACTGGTATCCTATCTGGGATTAAATACCACTGAGTGCTGGGACAGGCTACTTCTCTCTCATTACACTAATTGGGATTCAATTGGTATTCAAAAATGAATAAATGCATTTTTATAGTTAATGGGATTGTTACAATTTTATGAATTAATTCATAAATTTGTAGCTTTTAAACGTCTTGAGTTTACTTAACAGTATAAGATATCTGCTCAGTTATTAAATGGTGCTATTTGTAAGGTGTATTGTTGTTATGCCCTTCCTCTTTCCTGCTCTAGTGGTACGGATCCTACCTTGCTGGAAGTTTTTATGTAAATGAACAATGAATGATGATTACATAAACTAAAAGAAGAATTAAATTATACGCATTTTAAAGCACAATAATATTTGGTAGCATACAATGCTTCTTTAAAAGGTATGAGTAAGATGGACTGCAGTAATAAGGCAGTTTTAAGACAGCATAATGCATGTAAACTGATTTTCAGGATGTACACAACTCATTTTTTTTCTTAAAAAAATGTGTGAATAAACAAAGCACATCAGCAGTTCAGTTTATGGGGCAGGAAGTACTGGTTTTCTAAGATATGTTTAAAGTTGTAGAAGGAATTTATGTGTGTTCTAACATGTGTTTGTTATTTTGCAGGGGTGCATTTTCTGAGGTCGTTCTGGCACAAAATAAAGCCACTGGAAAGCTTTATGCAGTTAAGTGTGTTCCAAAGAAAGCACTAAAGGGCAAGGAGAGCAGCATAGAAAATGAAATTGCAGTTCTCAGACGGTAAGAAAGGCATAGTGTTTTGCTAAGTAATCACTGCATTGCATTGTTCTGTACTGCACGTGTTACAGAGTCCAGGTCAGCTGCTAAAAAGACCATTTCAATGCATAATAAAAGCAGAATGCATTAGATCATGTTTCTTGCAGTGCCTGTAAATTATTTTCTCCTTTGATGGGCACTATTTTCTCCTTTCTGATTAACATAACATTGGATGAAAAGCAGAATTTACAGAGATAGAGTTGTGTCTTCCTAAGTCCACAGTTCTTGGCTTAAGTTGTCATCAGATGTACATGATGGATCTGTAGGAATGCTTAACTTTGTAGCAGGAAGAAATTTTAACATAACATTTTTAGGACTGGTTGAAGCAAGTTCGCAATTTGGTAAAAAACTGTCACACAGAAATGTAGCAAGGGCATGGTGAAGAAGGCAGCCACCTCAGTACTTCCAAAGATATACCAAGCAGCTTTCTACAGTTAAAAATAGGAGTCTTTTGTTTTTATTAATTTCTTTTGCTTTTCAACTGAAGACCTGGCTAGGGGGATGCCAGACTGGGAACAGACATCAGGTGTGAGATGAGCTAGTCAAAATGAATGAGTGATGACTTAGAAGGTCGACTTTATGCCAGGTTTTACTCATAATATAACTGACTGCACCCAATTAGAAGAAAAATAGTGTCTGTAAACTCAGGTGGTATTACTCAGAAAGACACTGTGCGTGCAAATAGCAGGCAGGAATTGTATTGGGAACCTGAAGCATGCCACATTTTGCAGGAGGATGAGAGTTCTAAAGTACTAGAATTATGCAGGATTAAGATGATGAGCTGTTAAAAATCTGCTTACTATAGTCCAGAGTTTGATTCCCTTAACCTCAGTTTGCCTACTGGGTGATAATGACCTACAGTTTTGCCACTGTAATGGGATACATGTGACCAGTGGGCTTATCTGATTAATAAGTAGAATAAAATCAAAAATAAAATCTGCCCTTACAGAGTTGCATGGTGATTGGATAAGACGTGACTCTGAGCATGCCATTTATTTAGCCAGTGTTCACAGTTTTTCTCTTAAAAGGGACATGTGGCCCAGGGGAATTATCCAGTTAATTAATAAAATAAAAATAAAAAATAAAACTCTGCCATTGTGGGCAACATTGCACTCGCATGAGGTTTCACTTTTTTGATGTCAGGGGTGAAACACCACAAGAAGGAGCTCTGTAAAGAAATCAGTCCAAAATGTGTCAAGCTAAGTTTTGTACTCCTGAAGATACTTTGCCATTTCTTTTTGTGTGTCAGCTATATAATGTACTAATTGCATTGTTCTTACATGGTGGTTAACTTAATTAACTGTAGCCTGATGTGTATCTAATCACCAACTCATACTGTAGTTTTTACTCCATCTACACTGACTGTGCTTATATTTGTATGCCAAATGAATATACATTGTTTTTATCTAGAAACATAGAACGTACAAGCTATATATAAGTGCTGCTGCTTTACTCATTAGACTGAAATATTTGTTACCTGTTTAGTTGGAGTCCTCCCATCCCTGTCCTTTCCTGTAAATAAACGTCTGCCAAAAGAGTCTTTGTTACCAAGCACTAAGCAGACCAGGCTAAAATAAATAAATAAAATGACTTCTTATCACAGAAGAACAAACATATTTTCATAAAGATCTGCCATTGCAGGGCAGCATGGATATAAGATGACACATGAGGCTGAGCAAAAAGAGATTTAATATGGTGCAGTATTTATGCTAGATATAGTATATATCATGGACTGAAGTAAGTTAAAAAATAAAAAAGACAGAGTGCACAAGTCCCTGGATAAAAAAGTGTCCAATCCTGGTATGCGCACTGGTGCCAGGACTGGAAAAAATGACAGTGTAGAATCCTCAAAATAAGGAAACATTCCTACAATTGGGCTAGTCCAGGCCCAGGGGTGTATGGACCCCTGTTATAGAAGAAACAATACTCCGCAAAAAAACACAAAAACTGACAGGTCGAAAAAGAGCCATAAAGATAATAGAGTGGCATATTAAAGGTAAGAAAGAAATTATGTATTGTTACTGTTATTCAAGAGGCCCAGAATCTCCAAATAGAAGATATTCAAAAAGATTAAGAGAGAAATTCGATGAAAGAAAAATACTTGCCCAAGAAAAACTGTCAAAAGCTTCAAATGGAAATTTGTGTTCATTAATACAACAGATCCATGAAAACATTGTATAGACCAAGAAACCTTGGGCCATTTGGTAAGAGAAGTGACTGAGGAAGTGCAAAAATATGAAGAGCAAAACCCAGAGATTTTGAAAGGTATAAAAAAAACGTGGATATGGGAAAGAAAGAGAGATCTGATATGCTACTATATTTATGCAAAGGAGAAAGCCAAACAATGTAATACAAAAAAAGCATCTTCAAAGATATTTGAAGAGAAATACAGGCAAAGGCACCCAGATATTAAACATTTTACAATACAAAAAATAAGATCACAAGAGGAGAATATAGAACAGGAAATTAGTAAAATAGAAGTTAAATAAATAGAAGCTGAAGTTATGGAATAATTGCGAAGTGAAAGATTTAGTGCAGAGATTCTAACACAGGTTATGCCACAGCATGATGGAACAATGAATCCCCAAAGAAAGGAGAAACAGGCGGAGTGTGAGACAACTGAAGAGGAAATAATGGACATGGGAAAGAAAACGAGATTTAATGTGGTGCGATATTTATGCAAAGGCAAATGCAAAACTAATCAATACAGGAAAATCAGCACCAAAACTATTTAAAGGAAAATACAGGCAAAGGCATCTGGATATGGAAAATGTCATAATATAAAAAATACGAAAACAAAAGGGGAAAGTAGAAAAGAGGAATAGTAATGGAGGAGTTAAAGAAATAGAAACGGAACTTGGATTTAGTGTAGAAAATCCAGCTCTGGTAATGTCACAGCATGATGGAAAAATGAGTCCCAAATTAAGGAGAAAAAAGTGGAATGGGAAGCATCTGATCACTTGCTACATGAAGATGCTCTGGAGCCTTTAGAAGGAAACCAGTGCAAAAGTTGGGTTGGAGCTGCACAGCAAGAGAAGGAGCAGGAAAAAGTGTTATCTCTGATGTAGTTAGTGTTGTTGAGTGATAAGCCAGCTGAGCTCTTGTATGAAAGAGCAACAGGTGAATATGTCACAGGAAGATGTTTTGAAACTTTCTGGAGAATGCCCAGAGGAAATGAAGAATAAAGAATGTGCCCTCAGTTTAGAAGAAACGATCTAAGGGAAGAGTTACTTGATTTAATGGAGGTGGACAGACATAAGAACATTGATGAAAGAAATAGATTATTGAAAGTCAATAACACCTAAAATGTTAAAAGTCTGATAAAACAAATGAACACAATAATCAATAAAATTAATAGAAATTCATGCGATATAACAGAACTAAATAGGATATATCACTGTGCAGCTAAATTTATAACAGATAAAGTCTTCTACAAAAATAAAGGGCAGTAAGGGAAAGAAAGGGAAGAAATTAAATGCCATCATACAAGTATCGAACAGAGAAAACTGTAAAGCAATTAAGACAAGAAGTGTCATTGTTAGAAGAGTACAGAAGAGGGAACAAATTATCAAAAATACTTAGAAAGACAGACATGATAAACACAAATCACAGTGTTAGCACAGACTAGGATCTATTGCACACAACTGGAAATAATAAACTAAAGAGATCAATACAGGCAGAAATACATAAAGAAAATGCACAAAATAAGCAACTCATTGATGGCCCACAAAGGTTTTATAAAGAATTGGGAAACAAAGCAAAAGGAATAGAAACACCACCAAAAAAGAAGACATAGACACATTTTGTAGAAATATATAGGAAGACCTCGTGGAACATAACAAAGATGCTGAATGGATAGAAGAAACAGTACAGGATATAACATGGGATCAAGTAACATCCAAAGAAATTGAAATAAAATTAAGAAAAGCTCCTAATTGGAAAACCCCAGGCCCAGATGCAGTGCCTAACTTCTAGCTATAAGTATTAACATCTTTACATGAAGATTTAGCCCTGAGTAAAAACTACTTGTATGCACACCCTGAGCAGACGCCAAACTGATTAACAACAGAAAAAATTATACTCCTCCTTAAGACTGAACCTGAAAAACTATAGACCAATAACTTGCCTTCCAACAATGTATAAACTATGTACTGGAATTGATGTCAGCAGGGTTTGAGTTTTCTTCTAGATGACTGTTATCATGGCAATAGAAGAAAAGGGTGACAAAAAGTCATTGTGGAACAAAGGATCATTTTTTTGGAAACAAAAGCTATAATAGCGAACTGTAAAAAGGGGAAAAATCTAAGTATGGAATGGATAGATTACAAAAAGCATTTGACAGCAGCTGACAATCAAGGATAAAGGAGTGCTTACAGATTTACTGCATACACCCTGCATTGATCAATTACTTTACAGTGACCATGAAACAGTGGCAAACCACTTTGCAGCTAAACCATGATAAAGAACAAATTATTATCACAGAAATAAAAATTCAAGGGGGATATTTCAGGGTTACTCTTTGTCACTGCTGTTGTTTTGTCTTGCGCTTAACCCGTTAAGCTGTAACGTAACAGATTAGGTCATTGTTGCAATTTGGCTCCCAGAAAACAGCAAAGTGTAAAGACGTCTCATCTTCTTTATGTGGATGATTTAAAGCTGTATATAGTTCATCAGAAGAGGAGTTTAAAGCATAATTGGAAGTGGGCAAAACATTTTCAGGTGTCATTTGGCCTTGATAAATGTGCAAAAGCAACATTTAAAGCATTAAAGCTGTAGCACCAAGAAAATATCAGTCTGGGACAGGAATGTAACATAAAGGAACTTGCGCAGGAGGGAGTGTATAAATATTTGGGAACTGATGGACAATAAAACATGAACAAATGAAAAAAAAAACTCATTAAGGAATATTTTAGAAGACTGAAATTAATACTAAAAATTGCCCCATAATCTAGGAACAAAGTCCAAACTATAAAAATATTTGCTGTTCCTGTTCTAACTTACAGTTTTGGTGTGACTGACTGGACCCAAAAGATATTGGAACAGTTTGACAGGAAAATATCAAATAATATGTAACAATCAATGTATACCAAGATTATATATTCCCATTTTGAAGGCGGTATGGGCCTCCTTGAAATTGATTACATGTACAGATCTGCAATTGTAGGACTGCATACATATCTGTTGACCTCACCAGATCCTAACACAGTGAAAATTTTAAAACAAAAAGAGAACAAATCTAAGATGTCTCTCCTGCTTAATTTAGCAGAAGCATGTCAGTGTTAAGCGAGAATGGAAACCAGAACAGAAATAGACAAAAAACAGATAGTAACTGAATATGCCAAAAAAACAAAAGAAATAATATAAGGAGAAAGATCAGATGAGAAGGCAAGAAGTGTGGAAAGGGCATATAGTTGCAAGCACAGAAAACTCCAGGAACAACCTAATGTCGATCAGGATTTGATGCAGAAATGGTTAAGGAAAGGTGAATTTGAACCAGGAGATGAAAAGTTAATGTTAACAGCCCAGAATACTGGCCTATGTTGTTGTGTCTTTTCGGCTTTTCCCAGTTAGGGGTCGCCACAGCGGAACTCCGGTCCGCTAATGATTGGTAGTTGAGTTTTACGTGTCAAGTTACCAGCCCTGACACACAGCCTTCAATGAAGGTACACCCATTCACGCATGTCTCCACGCAGAAGATGCTCTAGATGAGAATCGAACCGGACAACGTCTTACTGCGAGGCAACAACGATACCGCAGCACCACCACCGCGGTATGTACTCATTCAAAATCCATTGAACATGTGGGAGAAATAGACAAATGCAGGTTCTGTAAAACAGAACTGAAAACAGCCGGACATCTTGTTACTGGGTGTGATACACTAATGGCAGAGAGCCTGTATACTGAAAGGCATCATAATGTGCCAAAATTGTTGCTCTGGAGATTGTGCAGATATTAAAATGCTGAAGTAGCTGAGAATCACTGGAAGCATGAGCCACAAAGCATTATGGAGAATAGTGAAGTTTATATCACATGGGATTAACTATTATCAACAGTTCAAAAGTAGATGCAAGAAAACCAGATGTAGTAGACCAAAAATAGCATTGATCATTGAAATTGCTACACCAAGTGATTACAGTGTCTTATTTACAGATAGACACAAAGGGATCAAATACCAGTGAGGGCGATGTGGAAGAAGGATGCTCAGTTTCAACAGTAGTTGGAGCAATGGGTCTCATAAAAAAAGAATTTACAGTTTTATTTAGATATGTTACAGATACATGTAACACTATATTCATTGCAGGAGTCAGTTATGGACACATTGTGGGTGCTGCGAAGAGCACTTTTGGCTAACATCAAAGAGTGAAACAATACTAGTTTCACAAACTTTAATCATACTTTGGCTTAGGAATAGGGTCCATTCCCATCATGGTTTTAGAAACTCAAAGTTCTTGGAGAAATTAAACCATGCTGCATGAGTATAGGACAAGAAGTCAGAGTGCATTTTACTGAAACATCTTTAACCAAAAATAAATGATGTAGCATTTTGCTGAAACAGTCTCTTTCACAGCAATGAACAATTGTAATGTAGTTTATGAAAAAAATCTCTCACAACCCCCATGTCTGCTGTCTACACATCTCTAAGTTGCATAATCTCAAGGAAGAAGGAACGCTTAATATTTCCTCTTCTCTGAGTCTGTGTGACATCAGAACTGTCATATATAAGCAGTGGTGATGCAAAGCCAATGCTTTCTACATCAGAAGTGCATAGGATGTTGATTTCCTGCAAAAATTAATTCTGGGTGATATTTTTTGAAATGCACTCATTCACTGAAATACTATTTGGTCTGTATGATGATAAAGTTGTATTCAGTCCACTATCATTTAACTTGCTAAAGCTTTTCTGTGTTGTGCAACATGTGGAAGCTATAGAGTAGGGGCATTAAAAGCCACCCACCCACAGTTCAATGGCCAAGAGTTAGACATGCTCTCCTTCCTGATAAGAGGGATTAAATTTCAGGGACAGTCTGCATCAAAGCTCATAAGGGTCAAAGGTGATTAGTGCTGGCTTAAAAATGTATAGTTCAGTGATCACACTTTCAAACTAAGCTGGAAATTGAGACAAGCTATTAGAAAAGCAAAAGAGAGGGTCGACATTCAGACAGGGAACAGAAGTGACAGGAAAGTGAAGTAGAACTCAGCAGAATAACAAAGTTCTGCAGTGCATAACATCTGGAAAGAAAACAAGGAGCTGGAAGTAATGATGCAGAAGGTGTGGCACACATTTCTAGTACCATAGAAATGTGCCAGTGGGACAGAGCTGCCTGAGTATAGTCTGCTGAGGAATGACTGAAAAGTAAGGGATGGAGGAGATGGAATAGCAGTCTGTATAAAGACAGGCATTAATCTGTGGTCAGAGAGGAGGAAGAACAACACACTATGGGGGGGGGGCAAAGGACACATAAGTCAGAACCTAGATTAAGAGCACTGGTGACTAATTCAGAGGAGAGGGGTGATTGTTGCTAGATAATTACAGTGTATCATTTCCCAGACACATGAAATGAGGAGGATGAGAGACTGTGTCCAAGAATAAATGAGTAGGCTAGGGAGAAGAGGGAAGTATGGGTGAGAATATGCCAGGTGCAGACTGTGAAATTCCAGCTCTATTGTAGAGGGAGTGCCAGAATCAAATCAGGTCTTAGACCATTAGGGACTCAGTCAGCCATTGTAGAAGTGTATGAGAAACAACAGACTTCTAGATGTAGCCCTAACTAAGGCAGATGAATGATGGATGTCTGTATGACAACACTGTCATTCAACTTTAACCATGCTAGTATCTGGCTTAGAGTGGGGTGGAAGGGTAAGAATACAAAGTAAAAAAGAATGAGTCAATATTTTACAAGGTCTGTTATGCTGAATTTGAAGAGAAGATCCTATATTATTTTGGAGATTGGGACTAAACTGAAGAAAAACATTATGGGAATGTTTATGGATGGAGTTGTGACAACTGTGAACAACAGGAGAGGGCCAGTGTGGTTTCATATAAATGACAGTCCATGCAAAAGGTGATCAAGAGCCATAGGAAGCATAGCAATAAACTGCCTGAAGGGTAGCAAAGGTAGTCAGGGCAGCAAAGATGTGTAATAAATAGGGTCTATATTAGATAACTGAAAGAGCAAGTCCGTGAACACTCACATGAGCGAAAACGCCGGGAATCAAACTCCTTATTGTGGGGGGCTGCACCCCCCACACCCCCGCTAACTATATATTCCAACTCCGAGGTCAGACTACAGTGAGGAAAGGGCAAACATCCCACTCCTCACTGTACCCCGACCCCACAAACACCCTTTCAATTCCCAGCGTATTTGCTCATGTGAGCTTTCGCTGACTTGCTCTTTCGGTTATATAATATAGACCCAATAAATAGGACTTGGTGTACAAGAACAGGAAGAGGAACAAAATGTCTTTAGATATATAGCAGAAAGGAGAAAAAAAGTACAGAACTACCAATGGATGAGCAAAGATGAGAGGAAACTTAAGGAAGACTTAGATAAAGCAAAGGTTGTGAATGAATAGAAGAAACTGGAGAAGCTAAATCACTTTGCTTTTGAGACCAGAACAGATGGGAAGAAGTGATGTCATTGAACAATATCACAATGTGATGTTTAGGGATCATTCTTAAAATGAATGACAGAGGATGGAGGAGGGGGCAGAAGCAGCAGATTGCAATGACCAACATTTTTTAGGTTCTGTGGATATACATTTTATAGAGAATTTTATAGACCATGGTAGAGGATATGAGAGTTGATCAGAGGTGTAGCTAAACATTCTGGCACCCAAGGTCATTCCTCAAGCTGACAACCCCCTGAATATTAAGTTTATAACAAGAGGTTTACAACAGCTAACCAGGAGTGCAGAGCACTTCAGCCATTGCCAAAACAATTAATTTCTGAATGCTGATAATGAACGGAGCCATACATGGAGCATTAAACCATTCCCAGAAATCTTATACTTTCATTAGAAACTGAATGCCTGTACAAGTCAATAGAAGGAAAGCATTTTTTTTTGTTCCATTCCCATGACATTATGAATCAAGAGGAATCAATGGCCTACAAAGTAATATATTTGTATATTGTAATGGGTCACAACTTATCTATATTGGTTAATCTAAACATGATACCACTAATGGAGAAACTAAGTACAGTGCTCCACCACTAGAAGAAAGTAAATTTGCATTTCCTTTGATATATTCGGGTCATTAGGATGTTTGTTCTCCCGGGGTGTTATTTAACATTTAATGGACAAGCTAACCAAACCTTTACTTGCTAATCTTAATAAATGGAACTGTATGCTGATTATCCCCCTCACACCTGATGAATGGGTTTGTTGTTTAAATAGTTTAGCAAATAGAAGATGGCCAAGTTAACTAGATTTTCCTGTACTAAAGTCCTGCATTTGGGGCACATTACCCTTGCCAGGCAGTTTAGGTTATTTAGATACTTGAGAATAGTAAATGTTAGCATTGTGATTACTCCACGTCCCACTATTTACATTTACTCTGGGACTGCTCTAGAGTAAGGGAATATCATAACTGAGGACCATGTGGCTGTCTACGATTTTCAGTCAAAACTGTATGAACTGTTGCAGTCGATAGTACTTTCTAAATTCCAGTATAAACTGTAAATACTGGAATAATGATATTGATATGACAAAGTGGAATGAATATTGGATCATCTTTTAAACTGTTTTAAATTCCTGTTTGACATGGACATATCTTTGAATAACTGCTCTACAAATTCCCATATATGAAGACTCCTGAATCCCCTAAGTTTTGTAGGAATATATCATTTCTTTCTACATATTCAGTGCTTCTTACCATTTCAAATAAACCGACAATCAATTTCTAGATTTTACTAATATAAGGGAGAAGTGTACTTGCAGTAGGTGATAAAGAATAAATAACACCCCTGAGAGAACAAACATCCTAATGACCTGAATATATCAAAGGAAATGCAAATTTACTTTCTTCCAGTGGTGGAGCTCTTTACTTAGTTTCTCCATTAGTGGTATCATGTTTAGAATAACCAATGTAGACATGTTGTGACCCATTACAATACACAAATATATTACTTTGTAGGCCATTGATTCCTCTTGATTCATAATGTCATGGGAATGCAAACAGATCAATAAATCTAGATCAATCAATATATATCTTTATGTTTCTAATATATTGTTCTTTTGTCTCAGTATCTAATTGTATAGTGTTATTTTAGTTTTGGAACAGTGTTCAACTAGTGTAATGTATTTTATGACATTGTTAATAAAGATATTTCACTGGTTTGAGAAAAACTGAATGCCAGTAATAAAGATTGTGCCCCTATCATCTTGCACCCAGGGCATCTGCTGTCTTCACTCTACCTAGGTATGCCTCAGGAGTTGAGTGATCCATGGAGAAATCCAAGAGGGTGCTAGGCAGACAGAATATATGTGAGGGGGATGAAAGCAGTGAAAGGAATGTAGACTGTTAGAAAACCTTTATTTTCTTCCTCTGACCCCAGTCAAATGTAATATGTTTCATCTGAAAAATGGGAGTTGTCTGTGCTGTTTGAATAGTGAAGATGGGTTACACTGATCACATTAGTGAAAAAGTGCTAGAATATATGTATCTGTCTTAATTAGGATGCAGAAAATTAAGCAAAGACATCCAAGTTAGTGTATGAATTCTAAATGAAGGTGTGGCTCAGTATAGCTCAAATAAAGAAAGTTTTTGTGTGTGTGTGTGTGTGTGTGTGTGTGTGTGTGTGTGTGTGTGTGTGTGTGTGTGTGTGTGTGTGTGTGTGTGTGTGTGTGTGTGTGTGTGTGTGTGTGCATGTGTTAATAGACAAATAAAAAAAAAGTTTACATGAAAAATGTTGATCTAAAACACTCAAAAAAGTCCACATTGTTAGTTGCATGCTCCCATCATTCCATGCTAATTAAATATGCCAATGCTGAAATTGTACATTTCAGGAAAAGGACATATTCCTCATCTGTGGTATCGTAGCAATCAAAACTCCAAACAGTCCAGACTCCACACTTAAAAATCATTGATTTTTATTTGCATGCTCTGAGATGTTGTCTTGGAGCATGCAAATAACACTGTCAATGTTTTTTGTTGACTATTTTAGGACAAAAATGTTCATATCTAGGACATGCACACCTTCATTTTTCAGCACCTTCCCTGAGTTAGCATTCAGTGTGCCAGCAGAATTTTGGGCATTACCCCTGCTGTACTCGGGAATTATAACCCATCACTGAGTGACAAGTGCTACCTTGGATGGGTGTTATCCCTGATGTACTTGGGAATTGTAATCCATCACTAAGTGACACATACTACGTATTAGCCCTGATGTACTTGGGAATTATAATCCATCACTGAGTGACTAGTGCTACCTTGGTTGGGTATTATCCTTCAAGTACTTGGAAATTATAACCCGTCACTGAGTGACAAGTACTACCTCGGTTGGTTATTATCCCTGATGTACTCAGGAATTATAATCCATCACTGAGTGACACATACTACCCTGGTTGGGTATTATCCCTCATGTACTTGGGAATTATAATCCATTAATATGTGACAAATGCTACCCTGGTTGGGTATAATCCCCGATGTACTTGGGAATTGTAATCCATCACTAAGTGAACAGTATTACCGTGGTCGGGTATAATCCCAGATGTACTTGGGAATTATAAGCCATCACTGAGTGACAAGTACTATTCCTGGTCGGATATTATCCCTGCTGTACTTGGGAATTATAATCCATCACTGAGTGATACATACTACCCTGGTTAGGTATTATCCCCGATGTACTTGGGAATTATAATTCATCACTGAGTGACAAGCACTACCCTGGTTGGGTATTATCCCTCATATATTTGGGAATTATAATCCATCACTGAGTGACACTTACTACCCTGGTCAGGTATAATCCCCAATGTACTTGGCAATTATAGTCCATCACTGAGTGACAAGTACTACCCTGGTTGGGTATAATCCCCGATGTACTTTGGAATTATAATCCATCACTGAGTGACTAGTGGTACCCTGGTCGGGTATAATCCCTCATGTTCTTGGGAATTATAATCCATTACTGAGTGACTAGTAGTACCCTGGTCAGGTATAATCCCTCATGTATGTGGGAATTATAATCCATCACTGAGTGAACAGTACTACCATGGTCGGGTATAATCCCCAATGTACTTGGGAATTATAATTCATCACTGAGTGAACAGTACTACCCTGGTCAGGTATAATCCCCGATGTACTTGGGAACTATAATTCATCACTGAGTATAAGTACTACTCCTGGTCTGACATTATCTCTGCTGTACTTGGAAATTATAACCCATCACTGATTGACAAGTACTACCTTGATTGGTTATTATCCCTGATGTACTTGGGAATTATAATCCATCACTGAGTGACACATACTACCCTGGTTGGGTATTATCCCTCATGTACTTGGGAATTATAATTCATCACTGAGTGACTACTAGTACCTTGGTCGGGTATAATTCCTCATGCACTTGGGAATTATAATCCATCAATGAGTGACAAGTACTACCCTGGTCGGGTATAATCCCCAATGTACTTGGGAATTATAATCCATCCCTAAGTGAACAGTACTACCGTGGTCGGGTATAATCCCTGATGTACTTGGGAAATATAATCCATCACTGAGTGACAAGTACTACTCCTGATCAGATATTATCCCTCCTGTACTTGGGAATTATAATCCATACTACCCTGATTGGGTATTATCCCCGATGTACTTGGGAATTATAATTCATCACTGAGTGACTAATACTACCCTGGTTGGGTATTATCCCTCATATACTTGGGAATTATAATCCATCACTGAGTGACACGTACTACTCTGGTCAGGTATAATCCCCAATGTACTTGGCAATTATTGTCCATCACAGAGTATTATACCTCATGTACTTGGGAATTATAATCCATCACTGACTGACTAGTAGTACCCTGGTCAGGTATAATCCCTCTTGTATGTGGGAATTATAATCCATCACGTGTAATCCCTGATGTACTTGGGAATTATAATCCATCACTGAGTGAACAGTACTACCTTGGTCGGGTATAATCCCTGATGTACTTGGGAATTATAATTCATCACTGAGTGAACAGTACTACCCTGGTTGGGTATAATCCTCTACGTACTTGGGAATTATAATTCATCACTGAGTGCAAGTACTACTCCTGGTCTGGTTTTATCTCTACTGTACTTGGAAATTATAAACCATCACTGATTGACAAATACTACTCTGGTCGGGTATAATCCCTCATGTACTTGGGAATTATGATCCATCACTGACTGACAGTACTACCCTGTAGCTGCTGCTCAGTTCATCTCTTCATCTATTCTGGTGAGTTTGTAGCACTGCAAATAGACTTCTGTGGCATACTGTTGGAGAGTGCATGCTGGGGTGCCTTCTGTTCGGAGTCTGCATGTCCTCCCTGTCTTTGTGTGGGTTTCCTCTGGGTACTCCGGTTTACTCCCACATTAATAAGACATGCTGCAGGTGGATTGGACATTCTTAATTCCCCTGAGTGTATGCGTGTGTGTGCCTTCTGTGGAAGGTTGGGTGCCAGGCTGGCAACTCAACATTATAAAACTCTACTGCCACTCATTCTTTTGACCAGTGATCCCCTGTGGTGAACCGTAATGGAAGCAGCTGAAAGGAGAAGAAGGAGAAGAATGTCGGAGAGTGCATGGTGTCCATCTTATCAATATTTTTCTGTCTTTTGCATGTCATTCTTCTGTCCTATTGGCTGAGAGATTTCATGTAAAGTAAGTGTTAATTTACTTACTACTAATAATGAAGGATTTCATAATATTTGATTAATATTTGAAAATAGTGTCAGTTATTGTAAAAGCAGTCTTAATAATACTGTTATACTGTCATGCAGCTGTGAAGCAGAATCCCTGAGCCTGCATTTTATTTATGAAAGCTATGAAAGCAGTCATTACTTTTCCTGGGTAGTACTTCTTTAATGTTATAATTTTTATTGTTGCGTGTATCACAAAGTTTTTTCAACAGTACCACTTAACTTAGACATTTTCACATATAATGTTTATTCCACATTGGTTTGCCATATTATAGAACATATTTGCCATAGTATATATAACAGAAATATCTGACATTTACATTACTACAATAGATCAATATTTCTCTGCCTTTGTACTCATTCTCACTTCATGTTTAACCACCCATATTTTGAGTTATATCATCCCTTCCTCAAATGATTTCCCCTTACACATTTCATGATGTATTAAGCACCATATGCAAAATTTGGGGTACTTCATTTCCCTATCTCTCAAGTATTCAGAAGGTTACCTCCATTAGAATATTGTGTATTGCATCTTTGTTAATCCCATTACAATATTGTGTATTGTATCTCTGTTAATCCCATTAGAATAGTGTGTATTGTATCTCTGTAAATCCCATTAAAATATTGTGCATTATATTTCTGTTAATCCCTGCACCTGTACTTAGTGTAGTTTCTAATCCAGTACAAACTACAATTTCATCAGATTAATCACTCTCACTTGCATATTTGCCTATTCTGCCTATCACTGAACACCCCCCTTGCACCTCTTTGTTAGTGTTGAGTGAAGAACATCTCTCTCTTTAGTTCCAGTTTTAATCACCACTTAATTATTTTGGGGGGGAGTGATAATGGAGCACACCACTGCATTTTGGGGGTAGTAATGGAGCCCTGATGCACTACAAAACTACTGAACACTTCCAGTATCCCCAACAGTTGCACAGTAACATGCTCAAACAGCACCACTCAATCATCAGAAAAAGATAAATACCATTCCTTTTCCTACCACTCTTCTGCCTTCCCAACGTTCTCTTACTGCACCAGATATTCAGTGACTATTAAAAATAGTCCTGGTGATAACAGACAGCTTTGATGGGTTAATGTTATAGGTTCATAGATGTGTACTAGGCTAATGGCCCTGGGGCCTTTACAAGCCTAGCCATAGGATTACCCTGGCATAATGCCACCCGATCATAGTTCCCAGTGCCTGTGTTGAGTAGAGCCACTGGAGTTATCTCCGGGGTGAATTTTCTGTTTCCCATGCACTCATCAAGATTTCTCTTGAAGAGGGTCAGTGAGGTGCTCTGTTTGACATGTATGGAAAGTCTATTCCATAGCATGGGCAGTCTCTGGGTTAGGAATCTGTCCCTCCAGCATGTTCTGTTAATTGTGGTAATGAGGTTGAGGTCTCCGGAGTGTGTGCTGTGGAGGAATTGGGATTTCTGTAGCATTTATAACAGAGCTGGGTCAGACATGGCTTTGTAAGTCAAGCAGAGATTGCCTCTAAGTAGGTGATATGAGAAAAAGAATAGTTGGAGTATTTTGTGTCTGTCCGTATAGGACAAGTGTTTAAGACCTAGGATCCTCTTTGTGAGGTACGTTTGCAACCTCTTCAGTTGTTGCAGGGGTCTAGTGAGGTACTTGACAAATGGGGCATTGTACTCAATGATTGGCTTCATGAGGGAAGAGTTGAGGGAGACAATGACCTCTTTCTTCCTGGATGCAAAACCCTTAGCAATGAGATGTGCCACATAGAAGGACTTTCTGACCACAGTGGCAATGTGATGATCAAAAGAGAGGTTGCTGTCAACCTGTGTTCCCAGATCTGTTATAACACCTTCTGTGTTCAGTGGACTACCATCAATGTGGTAATTCTTGTGAACCAGGCTTTTCCCAAAGGGGATGACGACACATTTTTTGGCATTGAGCTTAAGGCCATGGTTCTGACACCAGTCGTTGGTCTTAGTGAGGCCATTCTGTAGGATGTCAACATCACTTGTTGAGTTAATAATAGCTCCCAACTTGCAATCATCTGTGAACTTTGTCAGCCAGAGTCCCTTCATGTTGGCCTGGACTTCAGAGAAGTAGATACCAATCAGGAGAGGACCCAGGACCGAACCCTGTGGGACTCCACTCGTGACTAGTTGGCAGTCTGACTTGGAGTTAGCTACTTTCACACTGTGGGTTCTATCTGTGAGCCAGTTTGCAACCCACCTAGTGCTATAGGGGTTGATGCCTAGATTAGTGAGTTTTTCTATGATTCCGGAGTGGGGAATGGTATCAAAAGCCTTGGCTAGATCAAGGTAGGCTGTATGAACCACCTTGCCTTCATCCACAGCTC
Source organism: Protopterus annectens (assembly GCF_019279795.1). Lineage (NCBI taxonomy): Eukaryota > Metazoa > Chordata > Ceratodontiformes > Protopteridae > Protopterus > Protopterus annectens. The sequence goes on from NC_056745.1 coordinate 842,239,276, forward strand.
TGGTGATTGACTCAAAGAAGTTGACCAAGTTGAGCAGGCATGATCTACAATTCACAAAACCAAACTGTGTGGACTCCAGAGTTTTGAGATTCCTTATATCCTTGTTTATTAGGTCCATGATAATGCGTTCTATAGCTTTGCATTTCAGACTCGTCAGGCTAATGGGACAATAGTTCCCAGGGTCTGTAGTCGCTCCTCCTTTGTGGAGATGGATGACTGTAGCAGTGCACCATTCAGTTTTTACAATAATATTTCCAATGTAAATAAACTGTTTACATGCTTTTGTAACTACTGGACCCCTTAAAAGGACTTTCACTCCCTTCATCCAGCTACCATCTGCAATGGCCTCTGTCATGGTATCTGTCACAAAGACCCATGAGACACAACCAAGATCTTGTGACTTTCCATTAACACAATTCCTGCTTTTTTCTGTCCCTTTCCTCAGTCCATTAGACAAATTCTATAAGAGGAGTCCAGTGGTCTATGGATGATCTGCTTTTAATAAAACCCTCTTGTTCATCCCTTGTTAGTGTTGGAAGGATATTCGCCAGTCTTGCTGTCAAAGTATGTGCAGCCATTTGGTATCTAGTTTGCATAGAGATCTAGGGTGATAGTTTTTGACATCCATCTTTTTCCATTTCCATTATACAGCACCTTTGCTGTAGCCTCTCCCATAGATTGGTTACCCTTCCTTTATCTGTAATGTCATTGAACTGCTCACCGGAAGGCTCACTCGTTTATAGACATCAAAAGAGTATCCATCTGGTCCACTTACTTTACCCTCTTTCAGATGCCAAATGGCATCAATCACTTTCTCCTTTTCTGACGGCAAATTTATTGTTTGTTGCTCCTCCTCAACCAACGCATTCTCTCCATTTATAAATGAATGCAACTTGAGGGTCTATTATTTTATAAAGCACAGTGTAATAACATCAGAATTGTGCAGTTATTTGTTTGCTCGCATGGATTACCTTGTCTCTCTCTCTCTTGTTTTTTTACGGTACCGTTCCCAGCTTTATTTCTCTGATCCTTGATCCCTCACATCAGCATTTTAATGTCTTTGTCTCCCACCCCCACCATCCTGCCCTCTTCCCATGCCTGAGATGTATTTGAAATGGAACAAGATACATAAGGGGCAGTGTGCAGCACAATCCCAGAATATGAGCAGCAAATAGGTGGTGATTATTGAAAGTTATTCTGTAACATCTCCCAACAGACATGCTGTTAGATATTCATTCATTACACTCCCTTTTCAACATTGTATTTTGGTGTTACGGCAGTAGTGTTGTTACCTCACAACAAGAGGTTCTCCCGTTCGATTCTCGGCTGGGCTTGGGAGTGCCTTCTGTGTGGAGTCTGCATGTCCTCCCCGCGGTTGGGTAGTGTTCGAAAGACATGCGTGCATAAATGGGGATGCCTTCATTGAAGGTTGGGTGTCGAACTGGCACCTCTGCGTTTCGGAAAAATCTACTGCCAATCATTAGCGGACCGGAGTTCTGCTGTGGTGACCCGTTACCGGGAAAAGCCAAAAGACAAACAACAACACTCCCTTTTCAACATCTTTACTACACAGAATCAGTTCTTCATTTCATCTTTAGTCTTTCACACACAGTGATGTATTATTCTTGGAGCATCTTGACATTTTCCACTGTATGTGATACATTTCATTCCCACCTGTAAAAAAATATTTTCCATCCCTTTTAGAGATACTTTGAGATATCCTAAAATTTATCAAGGCCAATCCCTTTGCTATGGTTTATGCTTCAGATCAATATGGACTGCTTCAGCCTCTGAAATTATCTGCAGTTTCCTATACTCCCCCCAAATCCTCCCATGTACCTGTCTCATCCCCAAGCTGGCATTACCTCAAAGAGGAAGAAGAAAGAAACATTCTGCGCAGCTGCTGTGACATAGTAGGTGTATGCATACATACAGTTAAAGAAACTTCACTGACTGCAGTGTACCAAATGCATTCCCGAAGAACTGCGTTAACATTTCCTTGTTCTCTTCTCATAAAACTGAACTTCCACATGCTTCTCCCCAGCTTTCTAGTAAGTTTCGGTTTTGATGTCCAAGTACCAAATGAAGACGTAATTAAGCAGGACAGAATGAGTGCAAGTATTATTCCCACTTACTGTATCTGTGATGCTGGATAAAAATTCTTGCTTCCTGTCCCAGCACCTACACAAAAACTCTGTTATTATGTGTAGATATTTGAAAAAAAAATTAGTCTTAAAGATACTATGTTCTTGCATTGTTTACTGAAAGGACTTTAGCATCAGACTGTCATACATTTTGAAGTTACCAACACAGACCTTTTAAAGCCCATGCTTTGAAAATATCTTCCCATTTCTTGGGGAACCCTCTCTTTTACTCCCATATCAAAAACAATTATTGGAGCATGCCTTTTAATTTCAGAGAATACCAATGCCTTCATTGTTTCATTTCAAACACTAGTTGTATAAGCACTCCTGCTTTCAATTTCCTACAACATGAACTATCCTATGAATCTTTCCACCAACACATTAGTGATTCCAATGGCTCTGTACTTAACTATAATGCATTATACTGTACTGCATAGTACATTTGAAAGTGTGTTATATGTACTGATATCACATGTTGTTAAAGTGAAAGCTCAGATTGTTTCCATCCACACATATGTAGCCTAGGCTGTATAATAGGTTCATAGGTGTGTATTAGGTTAATGGCCCTGGAGCCTTTACAAGCCTAGCCCATAGAAGTGCCCTAGCATCGTGCTGCCCAACGTGCACCAGGTTAGTAATAACTGTACTCTAATTCTGTCTTTGTTTCTAATTGCTAGGACATGCTCATAAATCCTTTATCCTAAGATTCTGATGGGTTTGCCTATGTAAAAACTAGTACATGAGTTACTTACTGCAATATAGACAACACATTTTGAATCACAATTTTAACAGCTTCTTGCCCACAAGATTTTTTTATGATGTTTCAGTTCAACAGAACCTGAATTAACAATGAATCAGCATTGCATCAGTGACCACAGGCAAAAGTACCAAAGAATGCTTCACCACCTCTGTTGCATTTAACTGTGTTTTTTGTGAAATAGTCTTAATGTTTAAAACATTTTTGTAAGTAAACAAAGGCTTGCTCCCTAAGACCTTGACCAAATCTGAGTGTCATAACAACACTTTCCAATTCTCCTTAATAATGCTTCTGATTATATTCATGCCATTAGAAATAGGTAAAGGGAAGGCTAATTCATAACCAGTTGTGTAGTGTCTAAACCTGAGATCTGAATTAATCCTCCCCATCAAAATTGGGCTAGCTATATTCTCTCTTAAAACCTTCACTTGAGAGGCTATTTTTTGTAAGCACAACAGATCGTAACCCCTCTGCATGAAAAACTGTATCAATTTGTCTACCTCAGAAGAAAAAACAAAATTATCACTGGTCAGTAGACTCAGTTGTATAAGTTGGATCTTCACTGCCCCTCTCTTCATGTGTTGGGGATGTAAACTTACTCTGTGTAGGTATTGGTTGATGAATGTAGACTTCCTGTAGATTTCACTAGAAAAGGTTGACATGTCCTGACCAAATTCTAAACGTTTGTCCAGAAAATCTATGGTACTATCAAACCCAACAAAGGTAAATCTTAAAAAATTAGTAGAGATGTTTAAATCATCCAAAAACTTGGAAAAACACTCAAAATCCCCCTGCCACAAGAAAAACAAATCATCTATATAACACCTATAGAATAACATTTTCTTGGCTAGGGGATGCAAGATGAGATATCTAATCTCCCACATGGCCATGACAAAGCTGGCAAAAAAGGGTGCCACCCTGGACCCCATGGCCACGCCCAAGATTTGTTGAAACACTAGCGTGCCAAACATGAAAAAATTCTCTCTAACACAATCTCCATCAAAACACCTAAAGTGTTTGTTTTGTCATTGTCAAAATTAGTGCAACTGGTTAAATATTCCCTAAATAAATCTGTTCTGTGGAACTCAAACATCATAAAATAATCTTGTGGGCTAGAAGCCGTTACAGTTGTAATTCGTGTTTTTTAACGTAGCGTACCTTTTTTTCACTACTGCTTCCATTGCTGGCTTTGGTTTAGCAAAATCACACCAAGGACTGGCTACCTGAACTTTTAGCATGTAGAGGTCTTTTATCAAGCAGCTGTGTCCCTGCTGCTTTAACAGCAGCTATATCATCCTTTTACCTTCTGCCGACTTAACGCAAATTAAGAATTGTTGTTTGTCTTTCAGCTTTTCCCGGTTACGGGTCGCCACAGTGGAACTCCGATCCACTAATGATTGGCAGTAGATTTTTACGGTGCCGAGTTGCCAGCTCAATGCCCAACCTTCAACGAAGGCACACCCATTCATGCATGTCTTTCGGAATGCCACTCGACCGCGGGGAGGACATGGAGACTCCACACAGAAAGCACTCCCCACTCTCCAGCCAAGAATCGAATGGGAGAACCTCTTGCTGTGAGGCAACAACGCTACCACTGCACCACCGCGGATATAACACAGATTAAGAATAATCACGGATAAAAGTAACTTTGATGCCTTCATGTTGCAAGGGACTCATGACTTCTATTTGTGTTTGAATGGTAAAAAACTTTACGACTGTGAGTGTGGGTTACTGAGGCAAGGGCATTAGTTTGGTTTGCAGAGAACAATGTGCTTTTTCTGTATGCATTCTCACCTGTAGCCAGTTGTGTGAAACCACATTAATTATGGTAAATCAAAGATACAAGCATTAGAGTGATGACCTCAGTTGTCCAAGTCAACTAGATTGCGCCTTGCATTTCTAGTTCTTGAGCTTGAAGATCTTGATTTGAAATTACAGTCTTAATAATGACACCCTTCCAAGTATGCACCAATAAGACTTATCTGGTATGGATTTGTTTCTGAAATTCAGCAGTGCTTTTAAATGCCTACACTTTCTCTTTGTTTCAGACTTATATAAATGCCCTTCATAGCCCTTATCATTCCTGTTTCCTTCTTCTTCTTCTTCTTCATGTTGTGACCTGCGTGTTTTTTTTAATAGGTTTGCCTTTGGTCTTTTGAGTTATTCAGTTGCTGTACAGACAGTATCAGGACTATGATGAAGCTAATTTAGATGAACTTATTCATTAAATGATCAGAGTACTAGAAAATTTCTACTTCATGGTTTGACACTATGCTGGAAATCTTGACATTTACGTAATAGTATTATCTACGTTTATTAAACAATTTTAAACACAGGTTGTTGTCTGTTTTTGTTAGTATCTGATGACTGGTGGTATGTAATTTTGCAAGTTGAGTATCTGGCTCTTACGTAAATGTCAAGAGAGGGGGCATTCACAAGATTTATGCAGCAGGCACACCTCCATGGTAAAGGCTAGACCATATTTTTCAGAAAGAATATTGTCAGAGACACAAGAGATTGATAAAATAGGTTTGAATAGATTATTGTTAACATATACATCTGACAATAGGAGCATTATGCGCATCATTAGAAAGAATTGTCACATTTTATCAGTTAATGAACAACTACATAAGTTAGTGGGGGATCAGCCACATGCAGCTTACAAGAATTGTAAATCTTTAAAATGCAGACTGTGCTGTCGTAATTTGTCTAAACAGCTGCCTGTGACCTCCAAGAGAAAGGGTACCTATAGTTGCAGACACTGCAACATATGTTGCTATATAATGATGGCATTTTTATACACCCAGACACCCTTAAGAAATATACACCCGAAATTTAATATATTTAGCCATTTGTGTAGTATGTTCGCACTTTTATTTAGGTAAAACCAACAGGACATTAAGGGAGAGAGTGAGAGACCATATATATAAAATCAAGAAACAAGATGTTACACTAGCAACATATTCATTAAAACATTTACTTTTTAACCTCGGCGTGTATAATGTCTCCTGTTTTGGATATACTTCTTCTTCTATAAATGAGTTGGCCTCTGCAAAGCATAAAAATATGCATTCGCTGATTCGCATTAAATAAGTCAATTGACTGAAAAATATTCAAAGTATTTAAGTTTTGCTTCCAGATCTTTTGTATAAGTCTGTTAGTCTTATACTAATTATAATAAATTTCCAAAAATGAAGAAACAAAATACAAACTGTAGAAATCACAAAAAAAGGCCAGAGTGCAAGCAAAACTCTTATTTAATGTAATACAGTGAAGCATTTTTTGTTTATAAAATAACAAACTTCATCAGAATAAAAAAGTGTTAAACCACAGCTGAACTTCTTAAATAGCATTTTATAAGCCTGCCCTACACCAGAAAGGAAATGATGTTATAACAAAAATTAATTTAAAAAAAAAATATATATATAAGCACATAAGAAATCCCAATCCCTCCGAGCTACACGCTGTAGGGACCTAAACCTGGTCACCACAATAAACAGAACATGCTGGACGGATAGATTCCTGTCCCAGAGACTCTCTATACTCTGGAACAAACTACCTATCTATATCAAACAAAACTCCTCAATAGCACTCTTCAAGAAAAATCTTGATAATTGGATGGGAAATAGGAAATTCACTGCAAGGATTACTTCTGTGGCTCTGCTCGACAGTGGCACAAGAAAATAATTTTCTTGGAAGGCGAAAGCCAGGGTACCTTTTTTGGCTGGGCTTGTGTGGGCCCTAGGGCCAGTAGCCTAGTGCCTACCTATATATACATATATATATATATATATATATATATATATATATATATATATATATATATATATATATAAAACACACATAAAATACATTAACTAAATTCCTTCATTAATAAATAATCCAAAGACTTCCTTGTTAATTATTATTAATTAAAATATTTCTTGTTATAGAAAAATATATATAAAAATATATATAAGTAAATATACTTATTAAATCACTACCCTAACATGGGTCAGCAATAATTAAAACCAGCTTACAAATAATCTCACCTAAGTAATGCTTTTAGCCTGAGTATACTATTGATTGCATAGTAGTCATTCAAACCCAGCCATACATAAGAATGTAGTTTTAGTTGTCAGATTAATTCTCCTCTTTCTAAATGTAGCATCCATGGGCCCTCCTATGTTCACCATACTCCTGTATGTGTTTTGCAAGTGCATTTGTTAAATTCATCTTTCTAATGGCATATAGGTGCTCATATACTCTTTCTTTTAGGGTTCTAGTAGTCTTCCCTATATAATAAGCTGGACAGTGCTTACACATTGCCACATATACCAGCCCTTTCAAATTACAATTTAGTTTCATATATATTATATTTCTGACCATTAATTTGAACATATTTACCCTCATACATATGCTTGCATAAATTACACATTCCACATTTTTGATGCCTTTTACTTGGTGTTTTTTTGTTATTTGACACATTTTAAGAAGAGTTTTTAAATTCTTGCCTCTGGGCACCCAGTTTCCCACATAGATTATATAAATATATAATGTTCTTCCCAGAATGGCATAATGTAGTTGGCAAAGGTGGGGGTGCATGCTGCCCCCATAGCAACTCCAGTCACCCGTCTAAAAATTGTCCTTCAAAATACAAATACTTGTGTTTTAATACTAATTCCATAAGTGTACACCAAGTATAAGCTTCATTTGCTGTATAGCCCGCATGTTTTTGCAACTGCTCTTCTAACCAATTTAAACCAATGTCATGGGATATTACAGAAAAAAAATTGTGCATGTCAATAGTCACAAATATAGCATCACAAGAGAATTCTCTTTCATTCAATATTTTCAAAAATTGCCAGGAGTCTTTACAAACTTGTTGAATATTAACTACGCCTGACTTAAATTTCTCATCCAAGAATTTTGCAATATAATACATTTTTGACTTGTCATCCACAGCAGGACGGAATGGGGGTTACTAATGTTCTTATGAATCTTTGGGATGTCAAACATGCTTGCCACCACTGGTTTGTCATTGAACATAAAGTCATAATCTTGCTTTGAAATACTTCCTTCAAGCCACAAGTCATTTAAAGTTGCATCAATTTTCTGATAACCAACATGTATTTTATTCTTTGATACTGACTCATAACTATCAGTGAATAACAAGCAATTCATTCTGTTTGTATAATCTACATGATTCATAACAACAAGCCCACCCCCTTGTCAGGCTTCACAATCCTAATATTACTATCTGTAGTTAATTCTTTAAGAAGGTCAACTTCCTGGCTACTTAAATTGCTACAAAAATTATTAGACTTGTAACACTCATTAAGCACTCTAATGGCATTTTCACAACTTTTTTTATACATATTAATGAAAGAGTGCAATGGGGAATTAAACAAACTTGGACATTTTAACTCAGTGCTTACCCTATTGGTAGAATCATTGTTGTTAAACCAAAGACATAAATTAAAAATGTTCTTGTATACATTTTCACATCAATAGTAGTTTTTATCAAGACCGTATGTTTTAATGGAACAAACGACAACCATTTAGCTAACAAATCTGCATGCATAGCACAAAGTTCCATGTCAGAGTAATTGTAAATGTGAAAATCATTTTCAGAGTTGTTAACCACTGTTAAAGTGTCAATACCTTGCTGTAAACTTGAATTCAAACTTGTTTCTGTTAGCCATGGTACTGCAGTTTCTTCGGTTGAGCTCCTTGGTTCACATAGTTCATTTTAGGTTCATAGGTTCATAGATTAGTACTAAGCTAACTGCCCTTGCGAGCCATTTTAAGCCTAGCCAATTATCCCTTATGAGACTCAAACCCTGCACCTTGTGTTTGAAAGGCAAACACCTTAACCATTAGGCCACCCTCCCAACCCCTTTGTAACATTGTTCCTGGCCATTCTGCTGGTAACTCCAAATTCTCTCTGATCGTCGCACTCTTTCTGAGTCCAAAAGCCTGATTGTCTCCTCATTCCCTTGAAGCCTCTGTCTCATGCTGATTGGATGAAGGGCCATTTGTATGGAAACCTGGTGGTTTTGGATATGCCTTTCCACTCTCAAACTCTGCAGTGTCTCTTTTTATTCTGTTTATTTTCCTTTGAAGTAGTTGATCACAGCTAGTGTCTTCTTTGTGAAAAATATTGTAATAATTTGTAGAATAATGGTCAAAAAGCAGATCATTGTGAATCTGATTGTTTAAATAATCCAATTCAGTAGACAAGGTTTGTACCTCAGCATTGTTATATTTCATAATTACATGCAACAAGTCAGTCCCAACCCTGTTGAAAATTGAATGTACTTCCGAACATATTGTTATTGCGTGCTATACCATTGGGATGCCTCTACATTCTTAAACATATGGTTATAATGTTACAGTCAATATTCTTCTGTAAATAGGCATTTTCAAGCTGAATCTTTTTATATTTAAATACCAGTCGCTCAAAGTCCTTGAGTTTATCACTTAAGCAACTGTTATAATGGGCATAACTAGTACTTTAATTTTAATTTTTCAGTTAACTTAAACCAAAGTTCTTCCAGGTGCTAAAACGCTGGTCACCATTGACAGAATTTACCTGATCTAGCCCTCTCCCAGCGCACACAGGTCCAGTTGCTTGAATCAATGGTAAGCCCAAAGTGAAGTTAAATCCCAATGTAACTTGGCTGGTCTGTGTAACATTTCCCCATGCATTTGGTTGACGTTGCACTTGGTGTAAAAACTGGGTCAATTCACCAGACATCAACAAAATTTCCTTAACTCAGTCCATCGCAGCCTGGCTCACAAAAAAAAAAACACAGTCTAAAAAAGTTCCAGACCAGTAACCACAACAAGCCAGAAAGCAATGAACGAAGTCACAGCACCGTGCCGCAGAAAATAAGTTTATTCACCACAAACAATTCGTTAAGTGCTTTTGTTCAAGTGTATACTGAACTTCATCAGAACAATTAAGTCAATCTCAACTTAGTAGGTTCATAGGCTGGTACTAGGCTATCGGCCCTAGGGCCTGTACAAGCCTAGCCATAACAATTCCCTGGATATTTCTTCCCACAATATTTACTTCCCTGGACCCCTGTCTAGCAGGGCGACTGACTTGATCCCCAGGGTGAATTTCCTATCTCCCATCCAATCGTCAAGGTTCCTTTTGAAGAGAGCCAAGGAGGCGCTCTGCTTGACATGTATGGGCAGTCTTTTCCAGAGTATGGGGAGTCTCTGTGTCAGGAGCCAATCCTTCCAGCATGTTTTGTTCTTTGTGATGACAAGGTTTAGATCACTGGAGTGTGTGGCTCTGAGGGATTGGGATTTCTTTAAGTGGAGCATGCCCAACAGCTCTGGGTTTGACATGGCCTTGTAGTTTTACACTTTCGAAAAATCACATGACCATCAAAGACTAAACACTTAAAGACAGACAGATCCCCCCCACATACCTAAATGTCATAACACTTTAATTTTAAAATGGGAGCTAATGATCAACACTCATTTAATTCTGGTTGAACAGTTGCGTTCAACTTAACCTGCCATAAAACTTCCTCATAATTTAAATGTGCTGCAGTAGTTTTTCCTTGTAGCCAGTGTAAACACATACTTGGCAAGGAGCATGTGGTCATAGCCAGCAGAAAATATGGATGCAACCAATATTTTAATTGCAATTCTTGTAATGTAATATATGCAGCTTTATATGACACATGTCCAAGTTTTTATATAGGGAAGACTTCAAGGAGACTAAGAGATCGAGTATATGAACATTTTTCAGATATAAAAAATAGAAAACTTACCAATGCATTGTATAGGCACATTAGTATTAATCAGTGGCATGATTTTAGGTTTTATGTTTTAGATTATGTTAAGTATGATGAACAAGGAAAAACTATTGTAGCACATTTAAATTATAAGGAAGTTTTATGGCAGATTAAGTTAAACGCAACTGTTCAACCAGGATTAAATGAGTGTTGTTCAGTAGCTCCCATTTTAAAATTGAAGTATTATGACATTTAGGTGTGTGTAGCGGGGGGATCTTTGTGTCGTTAAGTGTTTATTCTTTGCTGGTCATGTGATTTTTTGAAATTGTATAACTACTAAGTTGAGATTGACTTAATTGTTTTGATGAAGTTCAGTATACAGTTGAACGAAAGCACTTAACAAATTGTTTGTGGTGAATAAACGTATTTTCTGTGGAACTGTGCTGTGACTTCGTTCATTGCTTCCTGGCTTGCTGTGGTTACTGGTCTGGAACTTTATTGGAAAGTATATGCATTTCCAGGTACACATCTGTGGTAGAGTAGATATACAGGATATATACTCATGTTATAACTGTAAACAGGGCTATTATAAATTAAATAAATACTTTAATCACCCTGACTGGTCAAATATACACCTTGACACACTCTTTGCTAGCTACAGTGCCCACAGTGTGGTGTATATGGCCATCCACAAGAATACTAGCTTTTTTGTGATAGAGAGTGGTAAGAACTGAAGAAAGAACATATTTAAGGCATTTATGAATATAATGACATGAATGGTTTGACTGCAGATTATTTTAGATTTTGGTACAAAACAAACTTTTAAGACTCAGTGATGAATAGTTCTTTCTGTTGATGTTTGAGATGCTGATTCAAATAATTATATATATCAGCCACCATCCCACTCCTACCCTAATCTCTTTCCACCTGATGACCTCTTGGATTTAAGATTTTTTTTAGATACGATAACAGGAATATATGCTACTTCTCTATATTAAAAAAACAAAACGGCATCTTTATTAACTTATATTTTGTCAAAAAACATATTAAAATGTAAGTAAACTATCAACCTACCTTTTTGAGTTAAGTACTTTGTACATACCACCGTCTTTGGTAGGTATTGCAGAAAACTGTAAGAAGACTTTGTCACACTGGAGTAGGGTCATTTGAAACATGAAATCTAGTAAAAGCTTCTGATTCATCAACGTCCTCAAATCTTACATCCCATGCCCGATATGCTTGATTGTTGTGGGGAGACTTGGGAAATGGGAGGGAAGAGCATAAATGTTTTCTACCCTCCATTATACATTCTCATCTAATATTAACTCTTTCTTCCTTCACAGACTTCCAATCACTGCCTGCACCTGAATTATTGGAGTCCCTTATCAAGCTGTTTCCACAGCACAACATAAAGAAGTCAAACTGCTCCAGAATGCTTAATAGTAATAATCATAATCATCATCACCATCATCATCATCAGTCTGTCCTTAGGAATAACACTGCTTGCACCTTCCCTCTATTTATAACTAGCTCTGAAAGTTTACGTATTTATTTAATTACATATTTGCTAAACTGTTAAATAGACTAATGCTTATAGATAATTTCCAGACATAACATAGGGAACAAGGGCAACTGTAAAAATTAGTGTAGGGATAATTTAGAGTAGCAACTAAGCAGCATATTTTGACATGAAGGAGGAAATCCATATGCCTTAATGCAGCCCACATGGATGTAGGGAAAATGTATAAAACCCTCAAAATTGTTCATCTTTCTGGAAGATACTCTCCCCAAAACTTCTTTCCAATCCATTCCAACCATTTCCAAAATGTAAGTTTCCTGCTGTCCTTCCCTCCGGTTTGTGGCAGTGAAACTTGTATGTCTGTTATGAGTTAAACTGGTCTACGCTTGCCTCCCTTTACTGAACACGCTCACCACATGTTTCAGTTCCATGTGTTTATTTTGCTCCTGCCTGCTGTTGCATCTCATATCTGTCTACCACATTTTTGAAATGACAACATTCTAGCACAAGTCATGTTTTTCAGACATGATCTCACTCGTCTGGGATTATTTTGCTCAAATATACACTGCAGGATTGTTTCTCTACAATGCCATTGAATAGGTAACATTCTAACACAAGTCTTGTTGACTGAATGTTACCTCACATCACTGTATTTTTGTGCTTACTAGGGCTTGCTGCCTCACAGCAGGTACTTTGGTTCACTTCTGGGGAATGAGGAGTCTACACGTCCTCCCTGTATTTACAAAAGATTTCTCTGAGTCTTCCAGTTTCCTCCCACCTTCCAAAGACATGCAGAAGGTACATCTGAGACTCTAAATTGTCCATAGGTGTGAGTGCATGTGTGTGTGATGTGGAAGAAATACCTGGCAACCTACTTGTGTGCTTTCCAGTTTGCCTTATAAACTCCCTCATATAGTGGTGGCTGTTTACGGGTCAGTCTTGGAGTAGGCTGAGCCTCATAAGATTGAAAGAGAGAGAGCGAGAGAGAGAGACAGAGAGAAAGAATGCTTGTTCTTATACTGCCTGAGGTTAACTATTCTGTAGTCATTTTTTTTTATTATGATGTTAGTTATCAACTAATCATACATACCACATCACAAAGAAAAACAAATGCATAGTCAGACATTAAATTAAACCCAATCTTATTATCTTCTGTAACAATAACTGGAATGATACACAAAACTAGATGGTTAATCCAACCTCAGTTCTGAGTTAAAAAATGTACTTGAGCACCTACTTGTAGCCAGCTAAGATTTGGATCATAGTCAAAATGAGTCCTTGGCAGGATAATGGACCAGTGCCTCCCAATCTTTCCAAGGTCCCATTATTTGGTTGTCTCTCCCCAATTACCATAAACACTGTTTAAACCTATCTGTGTCCACACTATTTTCTTCTTTACTTTTATAATGACTACTGTTATTTGTATTTAATTGAAAACATTTGTTTCATATTTTATAGCACAAACACTGCTGGCCATTTGATTACCAAAGCAGTTTCATGTTGAAAAGACTTAGCATGAGCAACAGTAAGCTTCTCCAGCCTTGAAACTAATATTCATTGAAAATGCATTTGGCAGTAGTGGATTAAGTACACCTCGATATCTGGGCTGTTTTCAAGCCATGGGCCTCGTGAAAACATTTTAAGGATTATGCATAAATGCATTTGTTCTTTGATTCACATTTTTGATCGTATTAAAGTATATTCTTTGTTTAATACAGCAATATTTGTTAGAGTGTGTTTTAAATTTGTAGTTTTGAACATTATCCATTAAGCAGCGAAACAAGGTATATGAAGCAATGACAAAACTACCCTTTTCAGGACATTTTAACCTTAAAAGGCCATTCATACTGCTGTCATTTTAATCCACCAAATGTCAGTCAATTTACTCAATCTCTGCAGAAATAAGTCATCTGAATAAATCTACATTAAAGGGAACTATATTACTAATGCAGTCTGCTGGCAAACAACTGTACATTCCAGTACTTAATCTGCAGATGTAGTGCCCGCTGCTTTTGAAGATATATTACCTATATTACATTAAAAATGGTGTGCTGGTGATATTGCTATAACATTTCCTGAACTAGATTAGCTTTACAGTAGGGAATGGCTGGCAAACAATGACAACAGGTTCATAGCTACTAGGCACGCGGTCCTGGAGAAATTAAGGAGCATTGTATAAATTTCCATTTGCTAGAAAGAACTTTCTGGTGAAGTGATTTGCTCATGTCACACAGTGGGTAAATGAAGATGGAGAGGTTGAAATCCTGCACCCTTGCCACAGGAAGTAGCTCATTAACAAGTCAGAACTTTAGTCATCTACAGTAACTCCCAGAGTAACAGTTTTTAACTAAATGCTGAAATCTTTTACAATCTGATCTTGTAGAGAAGACTATCAGAGTGATGTGTAACAATGGCTATATAATGGATGAAGATGAAATGGTTCTGATCATCATTCCAATTAATCCAGAGTATATGGCCTGATAAATGTCAACCCTTTTGCAGTTGCAGGAGGCTGTAAAGAAGGTACTGCCAACCTATATTACTAAAACTCAACAAGATTAGACTACTAAAATGCAGCATGTTTAGACTATATTATACAATCCCAGCCTATTACTCTGTAGTGCAAGGAATAAAGCCAAATAGTTAAAGGTAAGATAAATGCTGCATCAGCTTTTGTTCAGTGACCCACAATTCATAGGTTCATAGGTAGGTACTAGGCTATCGGCTCAAGGGCCTAGCCAGCATGGTTCCATGGCTTACGCCACCCAAGAAAGTTATTCATACAAAAATCTGAAATATTGCTGCATAAAGCATGCTACATTTTTGGGGGAGAGGCGTATATGCTTGCTTTACACCTACATCTTATTTTTGAACTCCATATGCATTCTCTGTCATAAAGAATAGTTGTTCTGTCTGACATCACTCAGTACAGGTCTGACATACTTGAATGGCTATTAATGCTGTATTATTGCAGCATACACTTTCAGAGTCAACAGAGCCAGATCATGGACAAATAGGACCAACATCATGGCAATGAATCAGGACCCCACCAGCAATACCAGTATACCATTACTTGGCTGTCTTTCCCCTGTTATAAACACTGTTCTAACCTATCAGTGTAAATACTATTTTTTTTCTTTACTTTCACACAAGATTTGGATTTTGTTTAACACTTTTAAATTCAAATTTTACAAAAAAATAATAACCCTGCCTGTTATTTTCTAAGTAAACCACTCACACACTGAAAACAAGCTTAGCATGAGAAACAGTAAACATCTTTTCCCTTGAAACCCACATTTAGTGAAAATGCATCTGTCAACCCATTAAACTACAAGAGATGTGCTAGAATTCATATTCAAATAGCATATAGTGAAGTACTAATTAGTGTCTATGAGAAGGGTGCAGGAAATCAAAGAACAAATGTGTAATGTATTTGCAACCAGCCCTGGGACACCCCACTGGACACAATTTTCCAGAAATACTGTTTAGTGAAGTAACTTTGCAGAGTCACATAGAAGACAAATGCAAGATAAGGGAATCAAATCAAATACTGCAGGAAGTAGCTCTTTAACAGCTCATAGTCTTACTCCCCTGCACACAAGCTATTGTAGCCCAAATGTACTGCATTTCATACCTGTGTGCCTTCAAAAAACATGCTAAACTAAACATGCATTCATGCCTGAAATAGTAACAATAAACTCACAGACTTCATGCTGTCCAAATTATTCCCAGTTAAATAATAAACACAGTGTTAACATTCAACAGAACTAGGAAGCCAAAGATCGCATCTAAACAACAGGGCTCATATGATGATGCTCCAATTTACTACAATTTCATTCCTTTACACCGTAAATGCTGTGGATTATAGGTAGTTACTAGGCTTGTAGCTCAGGGGATCATTGAGGCGCCCTACCCAAATTTCCAGTTACCCCAAAGTACTGTCTGGTTAAGTGACTTGCTCATGACCAGGATATAAATATGAGGCAAAATCAAGGATGTTCTGCAAAACTGGAGACAGATAAGAGCAGATTTGCTTAAAAATAAAACAGACTAACAAGTTTTATATCAACATATATTTTATTTTTAAGTTATCATTTGTTAACTGGGTTAGTCCCACTAGGCTAGTGGCCTCATTTCAGGGGAGACCCAAGGTGGTTTTCATCCTACTAGGAGAAATTTGGTCAGGGCATCAGGGGAATGTCCCCTCCTCTTTTTGATAGGTGCCATATGATCTTTAACTTTCACCTGAGCTACCCACTCAAACAGATGTGTATTGGGTCCCAGAAGAAAGTCTTATCCAAAAGACATCACACTTACGAGTTCAGCACCCCCTTTATGCTGCACTGTAGTGTCAGTAATCAATCTACCTGGTTTGAAAATAGATCCCACAGCCTTCTGCACCATAGGAAGGTATGCTATTTGTTGCATCACTGATACTATGAGCCACAAAACTTTGAAACTCTAGGACTGGCATTGACTATAATCCTCAGTGATTTAAAAAAAATTGTTAATGGAGGCCTGGCAGTAGATCATGTTCATGGTTTGACTCTGAATAAGTCACCTAACTACACAGTGCCCACTGACTGGGCCATTTTACACACACACACACACACACACACACACACACACACACACACACACACACACACACACACACACACACACACACACACACACACAAACACACACACACACACACA
This sequence comes from Protopterus annectens, assembly GCF_019279795.1. Lineage (NCBI taxonomy): Eukaryota > Metazoa > Chordata > Ceratodontiformes > Protopteridae > Protopterus > Protopterus annectens. The sequence goes on from NC_056745.1 coordinate 842,256,132, forward strand.
CACACACACACACACACACACCTACCAGTAGAACAAAATAAAGTCATCTGTTGCATAGCTCCTGTATGCCCTCTCTTTTGGCTGATCTCAATCTGCCATGGCCTGTTAAGTTTCTCTGCTGGTTTCCTGCTCTGTGTAATACATGCTGGATAAGGTGCTGTAGTGTCACTCAAATTATCTGCATGCTGGAGTAGGTAGTGTAGACTGTTACTCAAATCTCCCATGTGTGTTCCAGATGTACAGTCCTGATCCTGAGCTTTCTGGGGCTGCACATTTTTTAGACAGCAGTAGTGTTTTTTTCTTAAAGTGGAGCTCTCTTTTTCTTAAAATAAAGTATTTTTTAAAATTTGTTTAGAGCCAGCCCAGTCCCACTGGTCAAAACTGGGCCCACCTTGTTCTGCATCTGGATCTGAACTGACTGCTATGATAGAATAAACAGCTAACACTGTGAGTTATACAAGTGCGTGATAGCACAGTATTAATTCTACTTGACTAGCAATGCATGACAGGAAATGTAGTCTCCTTCATTTACAAGATTGGTAGTTACTGCAGAGGCAAGGCTTCAAGTAGGAATGTGTCTTACCATTTGCTGTAATGCCTCTCAGACAAATTTTGTAGCTTGTATAAAACATCATGACCCTGTCATCACCTAGTATGTGCCCCCTGTAGGAGTAGCGTTCTAGCGGGCCAAATAGGTCCAATTGGCCTAAGGCTGACCTCGCCCTTAGTAGATAACAGTACCTTTGTAAGTGAAGATGTTTTGACTAAAAGATTGTTAATAGACAAATATTAATATTTCAGCACAGACAAGGGGTTACAAGCAGGAGATAGTTGAGAAGATGTATTGATACAGAATGCAGAACCTGATACAATATCACACTTGGCAATGAAATACATATGGAACATTAGGGACAAAATAATTAGGATATTATTCAAGCACAATATATACTGGAGGAAAGCATGGGAAATACATTATTTCATGTTAAGAACTTGATGCTAATGGGGTGGCTTTTATATATTAGAGGATCATGATTTGAATGCAAAAAGTGAATTGCCTGGTTTAAAATGTCCAATGTTCATCAGTTTGTAAATATAACTAGAAAAAGAAAAAAACATAAACAAATGTTACTTGATCTTAAATCTAGAAGTAGATGTAATGGTCATAACACACCATTCACAGTATTGTATAAAGTGCTAAGATTCTAGTAGAACTGGTAAAATGCAGCTATCTTTCATGTAATATGACAAGGAGGAAACAAAAGAATCAAACAGCACAATGAATAAACTATAGGATTTGTAGCTGGTCTTAAGGCTGAAGAAAAAGTGAATGGTTTGTAACTCAGCCAGGTAAAAGCTGATTGCAAATTAAGGAAAGCCTGTTTATGGTTGTATTTTATGGGCATGTTAATTAAAAAAATAATCATTTTAATTTAATTGTACCACCATGCAGTTTCACTAATGTCAGGATTTCAAGAAGAGGCAAATGTGAACTTAATAAGAATTTAACAGAAACCAAAGTCAGTGTGGTGGGAACAGTGTCATTGTGAAAGTAAGTGAGACATTTTGTATTGAAGAATGTGCTGCTTGAGAGAAGTAATAACATGGGATGTGGCACTTATATAAGTTACATCAGGATCATGTGTAGGCCTGTTGGTTGTTAATCTGAATAATGCCAATGATATCAAATTAAATGTTTATTCTTTTTACAAGCAACTTCCTTTTAAGGGCTAATTTACTCTCTAAACCTCAATACTCAGGAAAGCAAAGCTTAAGAGCTGCTTTGCACGCTTGTGAAGAATTAATTACTGATTATGATACAATCATAGTTGATGTTTAACTTGCCTGATGTTATATGGAATATATATAATAAATCAGGCAACTCAATGACATTATTGCATGTTAGTAGGTAAATGGTTAAGGGCAGTGAACATTTTTATAATGGGGAATAATGGATCTTAAGTATTCAGAAATGCACATTATGATGCTAATTGCTTTCCAGGGAAAAGAAAGGCCTTGCATCAGTATTTGTTTTGCAGCAGGCTGCAACAAATAAATACCTGACACATATTTGCACTTTATGGTTAAACCAGTGCTAAGCTGATAGAGAATGAACTAAAAGATAAGGTCTGCAAAATGTATGTCAGGATTAAAATTACATATGATAAAGTGAAAATAATGTCACTTTATGGAGAGAGTGAATTCAAAAATATGTTACATATGCACTTTAAGATGCAGTGCAGCAACTATAACAAAGACATGTTAGATTTAAACTATAAACCAAGAAGAAACTTCACAGTGAGGAGAGTGTGACATTCACTCCTTGAATTATGTTATGCACCTAGTTCACTAATAAAAATTGAACTGTAAAATATGTACTGCAAAATAATAAAATAGAAAATAGTAGGGAGTCCACAGTTGAGTTAAAAATGGAATAGCCGTCATTGAAACACACAAACAAGCAATCCTAGTCAAGGAGTGACCTTCACACTCTCCACACTGCAAAGGTTCTTCTTGGTTTGTGTTTGACCCAGTATAGGTTGCATACTGGGTTTTCTGAGACTTCTATGGATTTTTCTTTTTTTATATTTAAACTACATGATATACAATCAGGTAACTCCTCAGTTTGGTAACATTATTTTTATTTGTGTGCTAGCCCTCTGAATTTTTGTTTGCAGTTCTTAGCACTAAGGTTGCATCATTAGAAAATACAGATTACTTCTGACTTAATCATCGGAGCATCAAGAAAGTGATATCAGCAAAATAAGTGTCAATAACTTTAAATATTCTTCATAGATCAGTTCAAGATTACAAATCTCTAAAAGGAAAACATAATCCATAATATTAGTAATTAGTCATTACATTATAATCAGACATTTTTATAACCAAACATTTTAGAATATGAAGAGAGGTATCAGTAATAGAAAAGGACTGTTGTGAGTATGGGCATATGACAGAAGTGGTGCTGTGTATACATGAATGATCAAAATGCAAAGGGTATGAATTTGAGAGATGTAGTGTTCTGGTAGCTTATGAATCTAGTTTTGCAAATAAAAAAGCATTAAGAACATTGGGGAAAAAGCCAGAAGAAGAAAAAAGTGTGTGATAGAGCCATCAAAAATGCTGTTAAACTATAAGTTGTGTGTGTGTATGTATACAAGGGTTAGTATAATGGTCAATGTATCTACCTTGCAGTCCCAAGGTACAGGGTTTGATTTTCACCTTTGAGAAGGAAACTGGATAGTCTTAATTGGCTCACAAGGGCAACTATCTTAATACTCACCTGTGAACATACACGTATAGTCATTTGTGCTAGACACACAGGATTTCTACAAAAAGTAAAGGAATTTCATGTCCAACAAGATACCCTGTTAGTTACAATAGGCATAGAGTACTTAACATGGCGTTACCTCACAGCTATTGCATCAAAGCAGTAGAGGATGAGCTTTTAAAAGGAACAGGAGCCTTGCTAGAAGGAAATGAAATGACCACTAAAGTGTTAGAAACCCTTCTTAGCAGCAATTACTTTGGTTCCAACAACAACTATTACAAACAAACAACCAGAATAGTAATGGGAGCAGCGGTGGCTCCAATTCTAAGTCATGTAGCACTGGACAAGTAGGAAACAGAAAAGGAGTATCAGTTAGATTTTCAGTATAGCATTCCCTTTATTGATGACATTTTTATCATACGGACAAGCAATGAAGGTCAGCTCCTGGAGTTCTTTGACTGCATCAACAAGTCCACAGAGTTCCTCAGGTTTACCACATACTATAGCAATGAAAAAGTAGATTTCCTAGATCTTATCATCAGTAAAATAGAGATAGATGGATAACTTATTAACAACCTGTTTAGGAAACTGATGAGAGTTAATATGCTTTTACATGCAAATAGCATGAACCACCAGCTAACAAAACATAACATATTTTAAGTCTCAAGGAATGTGCATAGCAAGAGTTTCAAAAGAAATGAATGACTTCATTGTGAATCTTAACAACTTAGAAAGAGACTTTCTAGGTCATGGCTATGAAGTAAGAGAACTGCACTCCATACTAGATCCTATTAAAGATATTAAGATTATGGGAGACCTTGCTGCTTTTTATCCTATTGACAAACACCACCTGGGCTTTTTCAGCCTTTACAAAGACCCCCAAAATGAAGCAAGAAAATATGGCATGACCATTGCCTTTGTTCTTGACTGCTTATCTGTTCATAGGATTGTAAATAAAACTGGGACATTATCAACAGAAACAAAGAAATTTCCAAAATCTTAGTATTGGGACCTAGATATGAAGTAATAGGGACTACCTTGAGTCTAACATGGACACTATGGAACCCAAAGAAAATGAGCCTTTCAAATGGGAAGCTCAGAAATGGTCCTTCTGTTAACATATGAGCAACACAAACCATTTCACTTATCCATATACTAAGCAAAAATCCTACTGCAGGTGTAAAGCTGACTGTGACAAAGAAATGATTGTTTACAGAGCTCAGTGCACAATATCTGAAGCATTCTACGTTGGAAGAACCATTAACAGACTAAAAGTACATATGTTACACTGTTTTTCTGATATTAGACAAAGGATTAATAGAAATAATCTAGCAAAACAATCCATTGAGATCATGCATAACTCTAGGTTCAAATCGCAAGTCCTTACAAAATTTTGGACTTGCCTTTGGATGGGAATAAAAATGTGTTCTTTGAAAAAAGAGAGCTGGAATGGCCAGTCATGTTGAATGCATTCGATAAACCAGGTTTCAACTTTGGATGCTCAATTAAGAGCATACTTCAGCTCAAAAACCTTAATCATAGGACCATCTATTAATTCAAACAAAAACCATGCAGGGTCTAGGGTTTACCTTGCATTTTTGAACTAATCCTAAACTCCTACTTTTAAGACAGGATCCTCCACAGACAGGAAACTGGTGGCTTAGGTATCAGGCATGGTAAGCAGGTGACTGGCACAAGGAAATGTGAGATTGACCTTCACCGTATACTGGCTACTTGGGATGGTGTGAAAATAAAACAAGACACCTGAGATTAACTCAAGCAACTATCACAGGGACAATCATTGCTTAGAATTTAGGTTTTTCAAATAGATCATCACCAGTAGGTTTTGTAATATTTTACAGGTAAATCAAACCAACCACACTTTGCTATTAAGCCACGAAAAAGGGCAAATTATTATTCCAGGGATAAAAATTCAAAGGGGGATATTCCAGGGTGACTCCCTGTCACAGCTGCTGTTCTGCCTTGCCCTTAACCCATTAAGCTGTCTACTTAACAGCTTAGGCCATGGCTGTAATCTGGCTCCTTGAAAACAACAAAGTGTAAAGACTTCTCATCTTCTCTTTGTCGATGATTTAAGACTCTATAGCTCATCAGAAGAGGAACAGAAAGCACAACTGCAAGTTGTCAAAACTTTTTCAGATGATATAAAAATGTCATTTGGTCTTTATAAATGTGCAAAAACAACTATTAAAGCACGAAAACTGCAGCACCAAGAAAACATCAGTTTGGGACAAGAATGTCATATAAAAGAAGTTGAGCAAGAAGGAGTGTATAAATATTTGGGAACTGATGAAGGATCAACAATAAAACATGAGCAAATGCGAAAAAAACTTAGTAAGGAATACTTTAGAAGACTTAAATTAATCCTGAAAACAGCGCTGACATCTAGGAACAAACTCCAAGCTATAAACCAATTTCCTGTTCATGTCCTAACATACAGTTTTGGAGTGACTGACTGGCCCCAAAACGTGTTGGATAGAATAGATAGGAAAACAAGAAGGATGCTTTATGCTCACCAAATCATTTATAAAAATCAATGCATACCAAGATTATATATTCCCTGTTCCGAAGGAGGGATGGGGCTCCTTGAAACTGATTACATGTATAGATCTGCAGTTGTGGGACTCCACACATATCTGCTGGCCTCACAACACCCAAATGAAAGTTTTGAAGTATGAGGAAACTTCCCTGCTTAGTCTAGCAGATGCATAACGGCATCAAGCAGGGATGGAAATCAAACCACAAATATATAAAAATCAGGCAACAACTGAATGTGCCAAAAACAAAAGAAAGAAAGAATATAAGGTGAATGACCAGATGAGAAGGCAAAAAATGTGGAAAATGCATAAATATAGTTGCAAGTACAGAAAACGTCTGGAAGAACTTCATGTTGATCAGGAATGAATGCAGGAATGGTTAAGGAGAGGCAACTTCAAACCAAGAGATGAAAGGTTAATATTGGTGGCTCAAGATAGTGGGCTATGTACACATTGGTCTACGAAGTCCATTGAACATGTGGGAGAAACAGACACAAGTAGGTTTTGTAAAACAGAATTAGAAACAGTTGCACACCTCTTTGCTGGTTGTGACATACTAATGGCAGAAGGACTGTATGCAGAAAGGCATATTAATGCGGCAAGACTGTTGCACCGGGGATTGTGCAAACATTATGGTACTGAAGTGGCTGAAAAACACTGGAAACATGAGCCACAAGGCATCATAGAAAATGATGTCTACATTACATGGGATCATCCACTACCAACAGTTCAAAAGATGTAAGAAAAAAGGATGAACGTGCCACCTCTTGCTCTCAAATATATAAATAACTGAAACACTCAATACAAAACGCAGTTTAGGTGCAAATGTGGTAGCTCTTACAAGAACTATTGAGCTGTTACAAACAGCAGTTTAAATTGAAGCTTGCTAAAACTGTTGAGCTGTTAGCAGCTGAAACACCCTTGATACAAATAGCAGTTAGAGTGGAAGTTTGCTGGCTCTTGCAAGAACTGTTGGACTGGTAAGAACAGCTGAAGCACTCTTGATATAAACAGCAGTTTAAGTTGAAGCTTGCTAGCTCTTACAGGAACTGTTGAGCTGTTAAAGACAGCTGAAGCACTCTTGATAAACAGCAGTTTAAGCTGAAGCTTGCCAGCTCTTACAAGAACTGGTGAGCTGTTAAAAACAGCTAAAGCACTCTTGATACAAACAGCGATCCAAAATAGAGCTTCCCAGTTCTAATTAGACTGTTAAAAACTATTATATAAAACAAATAGTAAAACAAACAGTGAAATACAGGATACACGCTTCTGGTTATGCTTAACCTTCTTCAGATCTTGTTAGAAGTAAGAAAAACTTCCTTTTTATATACAAAACAGTTGCCACTCCCATTTCGAAGACATCATTCCTTAAAGTGAAAACTTAGATTGTATTTACTTTTTATTTCTCAGGCCTCACTCTTTTAATATAGGTTTTAGGGGTACTACCTAATCTAATGATTTAGAGAAATTAAAAAGTGGTAAGCCAAAAAAATCTGTTAGACCACTGTAGGCAATTCTGGCTTATGTGTGATAACAAGTCACCCACCAACGTATTTTTTTTTTTTTTGATGGCAAATTGTATTTTTGATTTTTCATTCTCTGATTGTTATAGGTTTCCTTTCTAATGCCCTAGCTCCAGTGATCTGAAGAAACTTTGGTTCAGGAGCAAAAGCATTTACTTTAATACTGGATGGATCTTTCAAGTAGTTAACTTTGGCCCCATAAAATGAGCACACTATCTTTTGCTGTTTTTATTCACGCCACTTTAATTTCAGATAGATTCATTTTATATATATATATATATATATATATATATATATATATATATATATAAATAATTATATATATATATATCTAGATGACATTCGATGCCCCATAAAAGTGGGCACCCTTGAGTAACTGTTTATGTTCACTCCAACGCACATGTTGTTCCCAAGAACAGGGTATTAATGTAAAAGTAAAGTCTGGTGAAAAATGAGTCCACCCTTCATGGCAGCTTATCAAGCCACTTGCAGCATCGGGCCTGACAACACCCCTGGAAGGGTATTAATTACACATTAACATACACCCTGTCAGGCATTATTGCTTGCTTAATAAAATGCAATACATTTTTGTTTACACACAGTATCAGATTCCAAAAGCATTGCTTTCAGTGTAAGTCTGCTCTGATTCAATAGACTTGCTCTTATTGTGAGTGACTTACTTCAGTGTAAAGCCTAACTATAAACAGCATTATTACTGCAACCAGTTTCTAAATCACTTACTGTCAGTGTAAGTAATCATTTACACTGAGTGAGAGCAAGCCTTTTGCAATTGGGACCATAATGTCTTTTAACCACAGAGACGTGCACTTTAAAGTTTGTTCTGTGTAGAAGGACACACACATGCACAGTGTCATGAAAAGAATCCACTTAGAATAAGATTTAGACAATTTCATATTTTAAATATGCCAAAGCAAGTTTTGAAAAAAAAAATATCTGTCTGTAAAATATATTTGGAGTAACTGCATTATCCACGGATTCAACTGCCTGGCAAAAAAGTTGTATGCCAGATTACATACGTTACTCCTCTGCACTGGCCCAGTAAACAAGGAGCTTCAGTCCTCACCATTGGCAACAGTGGGGAATGTACACACTGGGAGGTTGAAAAGTACACACACTCAGTAAAGTGCAATTTCCCATAAGAGCACACAGAGATCACAGTCAGTTGGGCTGGTTTCTCCATCTTTCTCCAGATCCCCAATAAGACTCCCCATTGGCACAGTTATAGAGTTAAAAACTCAGCTGAGTGGCCAAGCCAAAACCTCCAGCACCCTCTCTGTCCAACCAGTGCTTCGTGTCCCTGCCCAAGTAGACACACACACAGTTTGAGATTTGATTTATATACAAACAAACACACACATCTGGGAAAGGCTTGCACAGCTTTGCTAGCTATGCCCCCTTCTGCCCAGACTATAAGGTAGTTCCAGCTGCCACCAACTAACTCTTTATCAGCTACTCTAAGGCCCTTAACAAAGGCTGTCCAATCCTACTGTGTAATATTACTAATAATCTAAATGGTAGTCTGACCATGAGCAGGGGTGTTTAGGAGTGGCCTGTACAGTGTCACCAAATATATATGCAGATACTCTAAGATCTTAAATAGGTCTCACAAATATCAGCCACAAAGATAGGTTTAAATATATTTAATAATAAATAATAAAAGAAGAAGAAAATACTCAACAAATCAACACAACAACTTCAGAGTTCAAAATCACAGGAAATATTTAAAACAACATTGCAAGACAGTCTCAAATAAATACAGAAAACATCTAAACTAATCTTTACTGTATTCCTAACTATATCTAAAAGAAATTACTGTACCCGGGTTAACTTACTTACAGCAAGGCAAGTGCAGATTTGATGATGAGTGGATGTTTCCGGGTCAAAGACAAGATACAAAATGCCCAGTCTCTCTCTGAGAGAGTTCTTAAATTAATATCACATGTTACTGCTGGGTTAGCTTGGATAGCATCACTTTTTGTCACATGACTTTATTTCCCAGGCTAAACCCCCTTTTGTCAGTAACTAACAGAATTTAACATCTCTGTGTGAAAAATACATCTCTCTCAGATGTTTACAGAACCTGAAAGTCATAAAACATTAAAACACTTCTGCATCTCAAACCTGTACAGCAAAAGAAGAATTCCCACTAATAGAACACCAAAACAGAATGTAGCACAGAACGCCAAAAGCAAATTAACGTATTTTAATAAGAACGTTTTCGCTGCTGTTAAACAGTAGCTTCCTCAGACAATAAAAGTAAGGCACCAAGGTGCTTTATAACAGGTAAGACGTAGACAACTGACATCATTTCCTGTACAGGTAAAGCTCGTGCTCATCATTTATTTAAACAAACACCATGAATCAAAAAATATATATTACCTGGCGTTACCTTCTTAAAAAGCTAAAGCATAGCTGGTACATGAGAAAGTACACATACCCGACCCAGCAAGACCCTATTATACTAGGTATAAACAGTTTTTATATATTATAAGACATTCATAAATAAAAATTAAAAATTAAAAATTAACAATATGTATATAAAAATATAAAAATGTATATGTGTAAAAATACTCAAAATGCCCCCAAGTGGGACATTAATAACATCGCTAACAGGCAACAGCATAATTGTCAGTACAACCCAAGTCTCCAAAAGGATTTTTAGTTATTATACATTTGCAATCTTGTGAAATTTTTGCAAAAGCTCATATTTTAAATCCAAGTTTAGTAATGCACCAAAGAAAGGGCCCAATAATACAGTATGTCAAGCAATTTTTTATGACCTTTAAAGTCAAGATCTAAGGTAACTTTTGTATTTTAGTATTGCAGAAATGTTGCATGCTTAATTTAACCCTGGTGGGGCAAAGGCGTTAAGAAGCAGTTGCCATTCCAACTCTTTTATTTCCAACAGTAAAGGTTGGGGCCCCCCTCTTATTCCTAAGGTTACCATATCAATCCCCATAAAGCAAAAGCTGTGCCCAGGATTTTCCATAACATGCTTTGAAAGGGCGTTGTCCAGTTTTTGCTTTTTTATAGCATAATTATGTTGGTAAATTCTGTCCCATAATCTACGGTCAGTTTTACCAACATAGTATGCCCTGCAACAATTGCATAGGGCAATGTAAACCACAGACCTGGTATCACAGGAAATTCTATGTTACTTCTTTTCCAAGATAATACAAAAAAAGTCTAGCTGCTACACTGAAACAGAGAGATGCATTTTATAGCACAATCATAAAACAATTTAATTTCAACTTATTTTCTTGAGGTTTTGCAAGTTAACCTTTTATGTCCCAGTTTCTACTATTAAAACATATACATTTGCACAGGTATATAGTTTATATGCATTTCTGTTCTAACACATCCTTGAAGCTCAGTAGTGTACAAACCCTGTTCAACACATACTTTTGTATCAGCAGTTTAAAATACACATAACATACAGTTCTAATACATATAATTATTTACAAAATTCCATATAGCTGGACTGGCAGTGTCTCTTTTGTTACATTTCCATATAAATCATATTAATATTCTCAAATTACATTTAATTATTTTAAAAATTCCAGAGGTCTGGGCTGGCAGTATTTCTTTTGTGTCATAACATACACTCGTTGTTATATTTTGCAAAGACCTGTATCATATTCTTTATTGTCATTTATAATTATCTACATAATGTATATATATTTATATATTCAATTAATATTGTATGTTTGTACAGGGCAGTTTTTTGTACACATGCTTATATATTTTATAAATGCACAAATTAGTATTTATTTATTCAATATTAAATATATTATGATTTTTTTTTGTTTTTACATTTTTTTAGCATTACATAAAACACAAAACATGTTTTTTTTTTTTTTTTAAGAATACAGTTTCTTCTATTTCATTGTGGGCTTGAATGGGAGAAATCAATTATGCTGTAGAAGGGGGTTCCTTAGTGATACATAACCATTCTGTTAAGCTCATTGGCTGAAAATTTGTATAAGGATATATGAACATTTCAAAATGCATTACTATTTTGATGAAGTCTTTAACTGAGAAGAATGAGTTTTGCATAATAAAATCTAGTGATTTACTCTGGTCTGTGCGTTGTGGTAGATGCATTGGTTGTTTTTAGTTGCCATTTAGAAAAGAAAATGAATGGAACAGTATTTGCAGCACTGAAGGTATGAGGCAGGGGAAACACTAATCCCCAGGGATAACTGTTTAAATCATGCCTTAAAGGCACTTACAAAAATTCAAACCCTGTACCCTTGGCATTCACATACATCTCTTTAGCAGAGAGTTAGCTCTCTTCTTTAGCACCAGACACCAATGATTGTTCTTAGATGTTACCTTAACTCCTTGAAAAAGGAAAAACATTAAAGTAAAACAGGGTGGGGCTTAAGCTCTCCACCCCTGAAATAACAAACAGGAGCTTTCACCCTTTACTCTAACTGTGAAGTCAGTGAAAAAGGACAGTTTTTACATAATAAGTGTGAAACTGATTTTATGGCATTATTCACTCATTGCAAGTGCCCTATGAGTTATGGCACATATAAGAGGCAGCGGAAGGAATGGTCTATAAAACCATGGACAGTCGAGAGGGCTTAGGGTGTATCCATGTTGGCAGATAGTTGGGACATAGCCAGGAGGAACACTAGATAAATCCGGGAGAATTTTAAACCATTGTTTGTATACACTGAAAAAGATAATACAGCAACGGGTCTATTATGAAGCACTTTATGAACATTATGAAGAGTGAGAATGTAATGTCAGCTATTATTATCTGGAGTGATCCATGATTTACAATGGCAGTGACAAAACTAAGGTGATATATTAGGGGTGTAAACTAATGGACAGCAGGTGGAAGGTATGTGTGTGTGTGTGTGTGTGTGTGTGTGTGTGTGTGTGTGTGTGTGTGTGTGTGTGTGTGTGTGTGTGTGTGTGTAGTGGTGTGTATTGGAATGTGAGCATGTGTGTGGAAGAGTGAATGTGAGGGGGTGCCTGTGCCAATGTCATGCATGGGCTGCCAGTGCTGACTACAGCAGGAAAGTGTTGATTTGCACTTGTAGTAGTTAAGGGTGACACACAAACTTGGAAATTAGATGATTTTAAGGTCATTTGTCATTGCAGCTAACAATATCTCTGAAATGTATTTTTTTCACATCATAGAAACAGTCCCCTTTGGCCACAACTCTTGTCTTAACACCAGCAATGTGATTCTTTTCCAGGAAATATGTATACCTGCAATAGCTGGCTTTCCTGATTTTATCAATATATTATTGCTTTGTTTCTGTTTATAATATATTATGTAATACAAGGAGCTATTTTGGCTAGCTAGAAGAAATGTTACAGTAAGTTAGCAACATGTGAAGCTATTAAAAGTATACCAACCACATAAACAACAAAGGCTGTATATGTATTCTTGCTGGGAAATGGAGAGGTCCTATCCATTGCATATGTACCAGAAAGGCACGGTTTAGAGCTATTCTGAAGACTGGGGACAATGGTCATCCTACTCTAGCATGACACGTACAAAAGAGCTGCAGCCATTCATATGTAAGTAACATGGGGTGGAAACTTGTGCCAAAATAATATTATAATTTGGATCTGGCATTTTTATTTTTAATTGAATTTGAATAAGTTCCTTAAGTGTGAAATGAACAATAAATAATTACATCTGTTTCTATAATATCTTCATTATTTTGAGTGTAAAGTGTAATTTAATGTCTCCAAGTTTTTTGGGTGTCTAATACCAAGATGTGAGTTGACCACAGTGTTTAGTCAGGGTACAATTAAAGTTCATGAAATCATAATTGTTTCAGTCATTGTTGTTAGCCTATAGTTCTCTTCACGTCTTGGTAGCATAGCTAAATTTTTATTTGAAGCTTTTGACAGCTTTTCTTGTGCAAGTATTTCTCCTTCTTCTACCTTTTCTGTTAATCTTTCAGGATATCTTACATCTGTGAATTCTAGGCTTGTTGTATAATAGTAAACAATACATAATTTCTTCCTTATCCTCAGCAGTCAAGTTTGCCATCTCTATGACTCTTTTTTGTCCTGCCAGTTTTTGTGTTTTTATGGACTACTTCTTCCCTCTAACATGGAGGTGGGGTCATCTTTATTGTGAGACTGGCCTAACCCTGTTGCAGGATTCTACACTGCCTTTTTTTCCATTCCTGGCACCACTGCATACACTAGGATTGGGCACTTTTTATCCTGGCACCTAGACACCCAGCTGTCTTTTTTATTTTTTAGCCTAGATTTCTCCATGATATTCACCAAAACTTGAGGATGAATTCAGTTCCAGCAATACTACTCTCCCTTTCTTGTTGATTTTATCACTCCATTTGGACCCAACGTATAAAATGTATGCAGATTTTTCCTGGAGTTATTAGCATATTTTGTATATATTTTATATACCACCTTTAGTAATAAATTTTCCTTGAAGGGTTGTTCGTACCTGGTTTGGGAATTCAAATTATTTTAATTAGAGCAAAAGGGGGTTTGTGGGCTAACTCTGTTTTGATAAACAATGGCACACTTTCAATAAAAGATGAACAAGTCAATAACAAAAGTGTTTGCAAAATTCATTTGCAGTGGTGTTCAGATCGACGGCATTAAATCATGGAAGAAAACAAATAATAATTTCTAGAATTTCTAGATAATGTAAAGGCAATGTTACATTAAATGTGTATATTTATAAAGTCTATTTTTTGTGTTGTCCCACAGCAATTATATTGAAAATATTTTATAGCAATCAGAAAAAAGCTTTTCGTCATTTATTTTGGATCTTAGATAATATGATCACCTTGTCTTATTCAGCAGTGGAGTAAAGCTTCTTCTTCAAAAGAAGGCCAAAATAATATTGAGTTCCTTCAACAGTTCTTTAACTCATATACTCTTTCACTTAGATTTCTTTAGTCGTATTCATATAGAAGGTAATAATTAATAAATCACAGGTTCAGGTAGTTAGATTTAATCATGTTCTTGTCCAGACATGATTAGCTATAGTATTTGGTTTTACTCTACATTTCCTGTGATATTGCTACATTTTCTACACTCATCTGCATTCAGAGATTATTGCTGTTTTCAACTTTCTTCAGTGAGCATGATTTTGTTAATAACCTATTTCAGGAGTTCAGATTCAGGTAAGATAAATTTGGCATAAATGAAAGAAACCAAGCACATTTATTTTATGAGTAGAATATTTTATTTCTGAAGCTCTGTGATAGATGAATACATTCTTAAGATTTGTAGTTGTGTTACTGATAGTTTAAACCATGAGAAAATGCTCTCTGGTTTGATTATTTACAAATATGTTAAAACTGTATGATTTATTTACTGAATTTGCTGACTGAGCAATCATTCTGAACCAAGGCCATGTTACAAGGATGGACCGTGGTGAAGTTGAAAAAGCAGTGTAAAAATAACTTTATAGTGTTAGTATATCTTATATAATGACATGCCTAATAGGGACCTCTTTTTCAGTAAACATGCTAGCCAAGAGTAGACAGTCACTTGTAGAAGAACGGTTCAGGAGGATTTGCATGATTGCTTGAGGATAAATAAACTAAATGCACATTGGTAAAGAGATGCAGGTAAACAAATCCTGAGAATTTATACACTGGGAATAACTAAACATTTTGCATTTTGTTAACGACGCAGTCACTAAATACAAGCTAGTTATAGTGTAAGATGAATAGTGATGAGTATGAGGAGATGTGTGACAGGAGGAGGGAGGAGCAACAGTGAGGACTGCTGACGTGTGAGTCACAATTTGAATACATCTATATCCAGGAATATAAAGTGGTTTATTATTATATGGCATAATCTGTTTTGTGGTGAGGGAAAGTGAACTGTGAGGATATTTTATGAATAATGATTACTGTCTACATATGAATGTAGAAGACATATTGATGAAGATGGGAGATGCCATGTGTATTGTTTATTATTGACTTGCTAACGTTTATGCTGATGGAAATAACTAAATAATGTCTAGTTAATTATTTTTTTTTATTTTTTTACTTTTGTGACTAGCACAAATCATGGGATGCAAGGGTTTATACTGTATCATACAAGCGGATAATATAAAAATAAATTTGCCAGTGTACTATGAACTACTCCTGGAAACAGCTCGTGAATAATTCTGTTATTTTTATTCAGGTCGGCTGCCTCCCTTGCTTTCACTCTCATACAGATATGCAATATCTGCAGTGTAAAGGTCCCTACTTAATACTGCTTTCCCATCACAATATGTTTGGTGCACTATAAGGGTCATCAGCTTGCTAATGCTGTTCCTCTGTGAGGGTCTTGATATAAATATACAAAGAATTTAATGTTTAAGTAAAGGACTGACATCTCTTAAAAAGCAGGCTGAGCTGACATTAGCTTGTTGTTGAAATACTGTTATAAAGCATTTGCTGCTTCTTTGAAAATCCAGTATGAGTTATGTACCTTTACTTAAGTGTAATCCACAAAATACTGAAAACAGCATAAAAGTACTTAAAAAAAAGGTTAAATGTGCCATTGCCTAAGACTCATTTTTACACACAATGAACTTAAAAGAGCAGCATCATAATATCTTGCAACAGAATGTCTTATATGCACAGTAGTGTACTTGTCCAATCAGAAGGCAGCAAGTTAATTCTTGCATAACTTACATTAACCAACTTAATGGCAACCAGCGATGATATAAAGGCATAAACTGAGGATTGTTTTTGAAAGATTGAAAATGGCATGTACTTTGGTATAGAGATTTAACACTATTTGCTGCTGAACCAGGAACCAATAGCACTTGGTTTCATCCATTTGCCTACTCAGATCCTATACATGTGGTAAGAGTGAAATTCCTCAAGGATCAATTGCCAGAAATAAAAGACTACAAGAAGCATTACATTGATTACTAATTTCCATAGGAAATCAATGTCAGTGTGATTTCTAAGTGTGTTCTGGCAATTACTCTATTCTTTTGGAAGATATGTCCATTATTTGAGTTGGTGTTACCATAGAGTTGGTAGATGTGAGTTAAGAGGTTGTGGCAGGCTTATTCTTCACATTGAGGGTGCAGGGGGGACTTGCCCCACTGCAAAACATGCTTAAAGTTAACTTTTTCATCCTTCTGTGTTTCATGCATTATTTTTCTCCATTTCTGATGTTTGGGATAGTGGAGATTGGCAATTTTTAATAGAACCATATGATTCTGATCAAGTTACTTAACTAGACTTTGCTCTTGGAACATGTTTGAAAATGGACTGTGAATCTACTAGGCCTATTTGGTTAGCAAAAGTAATAATAATTATTATTATATGTTATAGTAAATATAACCTTAAGAACTCTAACAGCAATCTCGTGAGTGGTTCAGTATATTGTTATAAAAGATATATACCATACAAGAAAAAACAATGCAGCCTTTATGAAGAGGTAATTCAATCCTCCATCATACAAAGTTCAACTGTTAGGATCACTGACAACAGCAAACAATATTATAAGGTTATTGTGAATATAATGCACACTCTAGGGTGACAAAATAGGCTATGAAAAACATAGCTTAAGGGATCAGCAAGTGGAATGTTATGCAACTTTCTCATCCCAGCAGTATAGCTTCCGCTGTCTGAGTAATGGAATGGGGTAAAGTATGATATTTTTTGTGAACAGTTCAAAAATGAAGTAAATGTGAGAAACAGAAAGGTGAGAATGTCATTACAAAAATGGTCAGAAATAAAGAAAGGTGAGCCTAATGAAAAGTTTAGGTGCATAGTGAGATAAGGAAATGGAGCATGTGACATTGTTGTTTGGTAGTTACTACAGAGGATTATGTTGTTCAGAGTCCAGTCTATCCCCAGCATACCTTTAAAGTGTACCTCTTTATGAGGAATGTACCTCATTTGACTGTTAAAACTACATGTAACTCATAATTCTATACTGAAAGGGGCTGCCACACATTTAGAGTGAAGTTTTTTAACTGATTTTGCATGGTAAATAATATTCGGTCATAGTAATTCAGCAAAATAATGCTTTATAAGTATAAAATACCACATTTTAAGACTCCTGCATGTTTCCTTGTTGAAGTTGTTAATGGGCTATTAGGGTGCATTCCACATTTTGCTCATTTGTTCGTCATCCTTTGAGAATGAGTTCCACATTTTAGAGATGGAAAATTGACTGCTATGACCTCCAGACTAACATTGTCATGAGGGGGGTCATACTGTCTGTGATGCCTGTGCACTGGCCCAGTAATCAAGGAGCCTCAATCCTCACCACTAGCACCAGTAAGGGGTGTCCATATTGGGAGGATAACAAGTACACACACAATAAAGTACAATTTCCCTTAAGAGCACACAGATCACAGTCAGTCTGGGACTGGTTTCTCCCTTTCTCTCCAGATCCCCAATAAGACTCCCCACTGGCACAGCTATAGGATTCAGATCTCAGCCGAGTGGTCAAGCCAAAACCTCCAGCACCCTCTCTGTCCATCCAATGCTTCATGTCCCTGCCCAAGTAGCTGATTCACATACACTTTGAGATCTGATTTATTTACAAATACACAGACACTCCTGGGGAAGGCTGGCACAGGTTCACTAGCTATGCCACCTTCTGCCCAGACTATACGGTAGTACCAACTGCCACCAACCACTACTATCAGCTACTATAAAGGCTCTTATCAAAGGGTGTCCAGTTATACTGTGCAATGTTGTTATTATCCAATTGGTACGTGTGCCTGAGACTTAAAGGCTATTTAGGAGTAGCTTATGCAGTATCACCAAATGCATGCAAGTACTGTAAGAGCTTAAATTATCTCTACACAAAACAGCCACAGTTAAAAGGTGTAAAAATATTTAATAATAATAAAACACAAGACAATACTTATTAACTCAACAAAATGACATTAGAGAGTTCAGAAATCACAGGAAATACTTTAAAACAACATTGTAGAACAGTCTGACATAAATATACAAAACAGTTAGACTAATCTTGCTATTTCTGTTTATCTCTAAGAGAAATACTAAGATCTAAGACCTTACTTAGAGAGCATGCAAGTGCTGGTGAGATGATGTGTTCGGGTTCAGAAACAAATACAAAATGCAAAATATTTCTCTCTGAGAAAGTCTTAAATTGATAATACATATTACTGCTGAGTCATTTCAGATTACAAAATTCTTGACACTTCTGCTTAAGTTTCCCAGGATCACAGAAATTAAATTTTAGCATTTCTTTGTAATCTGCACCTGCCAGGAAGCCACAGCAGCACAAGACACTTTACATGTAAAACCTAGTAATTATCTCTGTCTTAGGACAATAGAAAGAATTTCCTGGCCCAGACATCCTGTCTCTGAGCTTGAGATCACACACAGTTGTAAAATTCTTTACTTATCAACTTTTTTCCAGCAGGGTACACTGTGGTTACATTTTTGAAGTTCAGCACATACAATAATTTTCTTACATTTCTTACATTTGTCAAACAAGCCTTTGGATCACATTAATATTTACAATGACATAGAATTATTTACAAAATTCTACCTAGCTGGGCTGGCAGCCCCTCAGTTTATCACACTTTCTATGCTTTAACCATAGCTTTTTCTTCTTATTTGTGAGCTATCCTAGTTGCTCCCCCCATTTGTGGTATCTGTGGTATGTCTGAGGGGCTTGAAGTGTTTACTGTGTCTCTACAGCAGCCCAGCCATGCTTATCACACTTTCCCCTCTTTAGACAACATGGCCATATTGCAACATCCCCAGCCTCCACCAGGGATCATTACAATGGACAACCACAAAACTGTCCATTCACCCCTGCTGCTCTATCAGTTGCCCCAGCTACTAATTAAACTCGGGTCAGCTGGGACGTAGTCAAAGCATTATCCATCTACACCACCTGAGTGGCATTTTACTTATATCTAATGTTGTTGCTCTGGATGATTTTAAATTTTCAGTAAAATATTTTTGAGGTAAAAGGTATTTCTTTATTGTTCAATGCTTGCAGTATAGAAAAAAAAATAACCAGTTTAATAAGCTGCTGTACTTAGGTGTTGCTAGTTTTGTCTGCTTTTAAATTTCAGAAAGTAGCAATAATAACACCTGATTTCATTTTAAAGAATTGTTATTCTTGAAGAAATTAGGAATATACTAAGTGCCCTGCTAATTTAAAAGTTTGCTGTACACTAACCTTGCTGTGAGCCCTTATGGGGAAGGCAAGTACCTGTATGCTCTCTAAAATGCATATCCTGACTACATGGCAAGTAGGTTATGGTGTGCTTCAGAAGTTCCTGAATGAAAACAATAAATTTGTTTTTTGATATATTTTCAGAGACCCCTAATAATAATGCTGTACTGGAAGTATCTGACCTCTAAGTAATTTACCTTTTTTGCAGCCATCATTCAACTAGATTCAACACAGAGAGTTTTTTTCCCCCTGCGGAAGAAGAGCATTCTACCTGGGATATTGCACAAGCATTTTGTTTGCTGTTCCATTTACTCATTACAGCTTGCTTTTTAGATGTTTAAGAAGCACAGTTTATACACTCATCTTACTGGTATCAGTTAGAACTATTGCCAAAGCTCTGTTAGCATGTGTTTGTATGAAGTTAACTTTGTGTGTGTGTGTGTGTGTGTGTGTGTGTGTGTGTGTGTGTGTGTGTGTGTGTGTGTGTGTGTGTGTGTGTGCGCTGTTTCTCCTACTCTTCTGGTCTAATCTGCATTCTCTCAAGTCTTACAGATGTGTAGGTGGAGTGTGTGCTACTCCTTATTTTTCTCTCTCTTACTCCCCTTAGTGCACACATGTGGTTGTCCAGTCTTAGTGTCCTGAAACACTGCTGGAAATGAGTCCTAAGCTGATGTTTATTCCAGTGTTACTTTTCTACTTAGGACTTAGGTGTTCCCAATTGTTTTTTAATAAATGGTCCACTTTTTCAAGGACTTTGGCTCTGATTTTAACATTTGGAGTTTTAAATATATGTGGGCTGTAATTGTATATATTAACTTTCCTGGAAAGAAACAGTTGCTGTTGATTCCTTTATCTTTAAATTCCCTAACCCCATAGCTTGTAGATAATGTGATGAAAGACCAGATTACCATGGCTAACCTACGAGCTTTTCTCTTTATCACCAGCTCATTTTCTGGTGTCTAGGAAGTGTTTCTACCTCTTCTCAGCATGCTATGCTGCTTTTTGTAGCCATTTGCAAGCTGGTTGCTCCATGCATTCGTCTATAAGCATTTTGTATTATCTTAGCCAATATAATGTGTAATAGTGGACATTATATCTGTTCTTTGCTTATTCTCAGCAATGTAATTACAGTCACTGACTGAAATCAGTGAAAATACTGGTCAGTCTGCTAGTTTAGCACAGAGGGTTAAGGCTATGAGTTTTATCTTCTATTTCAGAGTTTGATCCCTCAGACTTCATTTGCCTGCTGTATGATTCTGAGCATTCATTAACATTGTTTCTAAAGTCACACCTCCTAATAGGCTTTTACTAAGTGAGTTATTCAGGTTAACAAATGATTAAAAAAAAACACTTTGTATTGCTGTTAGAAAAAGGCAATCAGCTCAGCATGTAAATGAAATGCCTTTGACTATAGTGGTGCGGACAGCTGGGAGTTCAAGTCCCTTAGGGAGTCCATGCTTTGTCTGGCAGTTAGAACAGAGAATTAAGGCCACAAGCTGTTAACAAGCTGCTTTTTGTGGTATAGGGTTTGATTCCTTCAGGCTTCATTTGTCTACTGTGTGACAAACAAGTATCCTAACTATACAGTACTCTGGGGCAGTTTCGGAAATTGGACTAGGCCACTCATTTGTCTCCTGGACTGCATGTCTAATAACTACCTAAGAAGACTAAGTGAGATTACTTTTTGGGAATTGAATGAAAGAAGTATAACTCTATGTATGTTTTCAGGTAATGCCCTGCTTTTCATGTCATATGTAATACTTCTAAGATATAAAAAATATCTAAGTGTATATACAAAAAAAGAATAATTAGAAATAAAAGCAGTGATATAATTATTCTAAACATGCTTTTACCATTACTGTTCCAGAATTACTGTCTCTTAGGGCTGCATGTGTATAGATATTTTACTTGATACAACAAACACACACAACATACAAAATGTGCAGCGATTAGGTTATTAAAACATTGCTTTACATTTATTAGGATGCACAATGTAAAAAGTTTTTTCCACAAATGAGATGTATATTGTTTTTAATATATTTTGCAGTAACTTAACCCTCTGTGCGTATACACTTTTAAATAATTTTAAATACAGTATGCTTTTATGGCTGTTACCATAGAAACACATTTGCTTAGTCCACAGTAAAGGTCAAGCAATAGCAGCTTGCCACAGCAAGGCATTTTACTTAATTGAGGTCACAGCATAGTAGAGCAGAACTTCAATTAATTTCATTATGGGCTCTTTCTATTCAGTAAATAAAATGCCATGGACATGGTAGATTTAAGTAATGTCTCTTGCTGAAACTGCAGTTGATGGGTCCTGTCACTAAGATTTATTTCCAGTATCTATACAGACAGCATCTGCGTGGGTGATATAATCTGGATGGTCTATTTCATTCTTTGAGACATCACTTTGATAGCTCAAGGTTCTTGATTGACTGAGTTTCTGTGCTAGGCTGCCTATACTTGAAGTAAGGCTCCGAGTCTGAAGTTCCTTTCAAACAATGGGTATGCCCAGGGAACTGACAGTAATATAATAACAGGCTGAGATGACTCATTGCAAAGCAAGCAGATTTTCTGAGGATTATTTTATGCTATCTATATATATCTTTATCAGTGACAAATTGGAGGGGGTTATATGAGGCAGCCTTCAAAGATTTGGCAGGAATAAACAAAAGGGAAAAGTACATTGCTAAGAGACTTAGCACTGGGTTTGAGCAGGGTGTGAAAAAATGTCTTTTTACAGAAAGGTTAAAAGAAAACTGGAATAATGTACCAGTAAGTATAGGTTCTTCCTAGACCAGAAAAGGTATGAAGTAGGTCAGGAGATGAAGGTGTCCTTCATTTATTACTTGGTTTATTGACAGGTAATACAAAGTGAATAAAAATAAATGTGCACAAATGACATTTCTTCAAAATAAAATAAATGGCAATTGGCGTCTATGCAGATGGCAATTCCTTAAACTACAGAGGAACCACATAAGCAGCACTGAAGTATCCTATTTTGACTGATAGTGGCACCACTTAATAAAGAGACCAATCAGACTTTATTCATACCTGTCTTGAAGTAATATGATATCACAGATTGGGTAAAATACCACAGATGTGAACACACACACACACACACACACACACACACACACACACACACACACACACACACACACACACACATACACATGCACACAAATAGACACACGTGCGCATGCACGCACACACACACACACACACACACACACACACACACACACACACACACACACACACACGCACACACACACACACACACACACACACACACACACACACACACACAGATATATACAGACACACATGCTTGCACACACGCACGCACGCACACAACCATATTCATTTACACGGCGAATACTGTTTAACCTAAACTGTAAACATTTCATTAAAATCACACTATAAGTTTGCACCTAACTAGGTTTGTCCTTATTTCAAGCAAGTGTGAATAGTTGTTACTGGATCTATCCTGTTTTTAACATCAGCCTTGTTTGAAACTTGAGAAACAAGTCAGTGCTATGTATTAGAAACACATGCTGGGATTCCTTAAACATGCAAAAAGAATACAATAGAGTGCAGTCTGAATTATGATCTGCATCTGTTAAGGACCAGAAGATTTCTCAAGCCATATTACATCACCTGTGACCTGATAAATGCTAACCTGCCCCTTGTAGCTTAACAGAAGCATGTGCTGTGTGTTCCATCTTGTTCTTCTGATGACAGAAATCCATAGCAAATCTAACACAGAGTGTGGTTCACACTCACACTCCTTGGCTGCATGTGAAATGTAAACCCCTCACCCACTTGTAGTTGTTAGTAGTAAATGTATAAAATCCTGCTTATTTCCAGGCTAGCTCAATCCTGCTTCTCTCCCAGTAAACATTTTAATTACATGCTCATGTCTAGGGTACCTGCCTCTTACCTCCCAACCCTTATTGCAGGTCCTGTAAATGCTTAGGCTTTCGAATACTGGCCAAGGCTTTTGCCGCCCCCATAGTGCCTTTTTTAGGCAAGGCTCAAAGACAAACCCACCACCATAAATACCACAAGTAACCAAAAACTGAGGGTAATGCTACTCAATGCCAGAAGTCTAAACCACAAAATGCATGCACTCGAGGCACTCCTCAGTATGGAGAAAATCGATATATGTGCAGTAACAGAAACCTGGTTTAAGGCCCCAGAGAGCACCCCAGCACTACCAGGCTATAGCTCATACCATACGTTTCGGCCACAGAACCCAGACCGAAACACAAAAGGCGGAGGTGTATCCATATTCATCAAGGATACCCACACCTCCAGGTTAGTGGCACAGCACGATGCCTCAGAGATCATCCATTTGCAACTAACAACAGGAAAAACTGCAATTCAAATTGTAGCTTGCTACAGATCACCCACCATGACCCAGGACCCCCATTCCACATTTCTAGAGACATTTGAAAATATGAAGGTCCTACCAAACACCCTAATACTGGGTGATTTCAATTACCCAAACAATAACTGGGAGAACTACTCAAGTACTAACTCCCTTGCCCAACACTTCCTAGAATTTATAAACTCAAACGCCCTGGATCAACTGGTCAACACCCCCACCACAGGTGACATATTGGACCTGGTCATCACCAACATGGGCGACCGGTGTTCCACACCGGAGGTCAACCCCTCGCTGGTTAGATCAGACCATAGACTAATCACTCTGGATATCCACATTCCGCCCCCACCCCCAATCAAGGAAACCACCATGAAAAACTTCTGAAAAGCAAACTTCATGTTACTTAAGACCGAGGTGGAAAGGTTCACAGCCCCCATGCTAAAGGACAACGCTGTCCAAGCTGCTGAATCCCTTACAAAGGCACTCTATGAGCACCTGCAAGAATGCATGGATCATGCTATCCCAAGTAAAACCAATATTCACTCCTCCAAGAAAAGGAAACCAGTCTGGTGGACCCCTGCCAAAAACAAGCTATACAACAGAAGGAGGAAACTAGTACAGAAAAGAGTAAAATCCCTGATCAGTATCAGCAAGAAACTACGATCCCTCATAAAATCATCCAAGGCTAGCTTTGAAAGAAAAATTGCCAAGGACTCCAAAGATAACCACAAAGCATTCTTTAGCTATGTCAAGAACCTAAGTGGAAACTCTCAGATTTGCTCTGAGTTAGTGCAGAATGGCACAAAATGTACTGAACTGACTGATATTACCAACATTCTAGCAGACAGGTTTAGTGCAAACTTCACCCCCCTTTCACCCCGTAAAGGGCCCATAACCATACCAGAAGAATGTAGAGCCCCGGCAATCACTGACACACAGGTTAAAACAGCCCTATCCAAAGCCAAAAACACAGCTTCAATGGGACCGGATGGTGTCCCAGGCTGTGACTTACACAAGCTCTAAAATGAGCTAACCTTTCACCTAAACACACTGTTCAATCTCAGCCTCTCTACATGCTACATACCCATAGAGTGGCGCACAGCAACAGTTATTCCACTCCACAAAGGTGGAGCCACAATGGACCTCGGGAACTATCACACTGTAAGCCTGACTAGCCTGGTCTGCAAGGCTATGGAGTGCATCATCATGTAACTCATTAACAGAGACATTGGGAACCTCCAAACATTGTTCTCTACCCAGTTTGGCTTTGTTAAGGGCAGATCATGCCTTCTAAACCCAGTGGACTTCTTTGAGACAGTTACCAAGGCTTTAGATGCGGGAAAGGAGGTCCACACAGCCTACCTAGACCCCGCAAAGGCTTTCAACAACATTCCCCATTCTGGTATTATAGACAAGTTTACCAGCCTGAACATAAACACCTACATCACGAGATGGGTTGCCAATTGGCTCACGGATAGAACCCACATGGTGAGAGTTGCAGGCTCTAGGTCTGACTCTAAACCGGTTACAAGTGGCGTCCCCCAGGGCTCAGTCCTGGGACCCCTCCTGTTCGTTATATACTTCTCAGAGATACAGGCAAGCACAGGAGGACTATGGCTGACCAAGTTCGCAGACAACTGCCAACTGGGGGCCATAATTGACTCTCTAGCTGATACAGACATCCTCCATAAGGGTCTCACTGAGACGGATACATGGTGTCAAAATCATGGCCTCAAGCTAAATGCCAAAAAGTGCATAGTCATCCCCTTTGGAAAAAACAAAGTACTCATGAACTACCACATACGTGGTAGTCTCCTAAATACAGAAAATGTAATAAGGGATCTGGGGACCCAAGTAGATAGTAATCTCTCCTTTGATAATCATATTGCCAAGGTGGTTAGAAAATCCTTCTATGTTGGCCACCTAATCACAAAAGGGTTCGCATCTAGAACAAAAGAGGTTATTGTGCCCCTCTACTCATCACTCTTCGGACCCATCATAGAGTACAACGCCCCATTTGGAATGTACCTTACAAGACACCTGTAACAGCTGGAAAGATCACAGAAGCACCTCACCAAGAGGATTACTGGCCTCAAACAGATACCCTCTGCAGCCCGACTGAAGAAACTCCAGATGTACTCGGTTGCATACCGCTTACTCAGAGGTGATCTCTGCCTGACATACAGGGACATGGCCAACCCAGAATTGATGGACACGCTCCACCTAAAAAAAAAAACAAATCCCCAAGAGCCACATGCTCTAAGGATCTAAACTTCACCACAATGATAAATAGGACGTGCTGGAGGGATATATTCCTGTCCCAGAGACTCCCCATGCTTTGGAACAGGATTCCAATCTACATTAGGCAGAGCCCCTCACTAACACTCTTCAAGAGAAACCTTGATGAGTGGATGGGAAACAGAAAATTTACCCCGGGGATCACTGCAGTGGCTCTGCTGGACAGAGGCACAGGGAACTAATGGCTCTGCTGGACAGAGGCACAGGGAACTAATCTAAGGGGGCGGCGAAAGCCAACACATTCTGGCTAGGCTTATAGATGCCCTCGGGCAGATAGCCTAGTACTTACCTATGAACCTATTATGTCTAGTGTAATCCTGGTCCTGCCAATCCCTAATTATTAGTTCCCAGCAGAAATGCAATTGCACATAAATTACCCTTTCAGTGTCATTCTAAGTCAACAGTTCACAGGAAACTAG
Source organism: Protopterus annectens (assembly GCF_019279795.1). Taxonomy (NCBI): domain Eukaryota; kingdom Metazoa; phylum Chordata; order Ceratodontiformes; family Protopteridae; genus Protopterus; species Protopterus annectens. The sequence continues at coordinate 842,282,756 of NC_056745.1, forward strand.
ATGCAGGAATTCCTGCCTTCTCTCCCTTCACTTACTGTATTTCCATAAATAAGCCAGCTATGTATTTTATTTAATTTATTTATTTTTTATTTTATTTTATAAATATGATAACAGGGTGCGTGAGCAAGTCAAGAGACCCTTTTCATTCACAACATGGATACAAAAGGTACTGAGTAAGGGAACAGGCAGAAATTAGACAAAACTGGAATACATAATTAAGAAGGATGATAACAAGGGATTAGTGCTTCTGGTTTGTTGCTGGTGAGAGAAGGAGCATAAGGATATTATTTCCTAAAGACTGCTGATCACCAGAAAGCCTGATAACTGCTTCATAGGTGCAGCTTGGAATTTGTGCTTATATTTTGCTCCTGGTGAGAGTGGGAGCAGAGGGCATTGACTCCTGACTGTCTCTGACTGGGCAGTGAGTGTCTGTTTGCTATTCAGGCATCTATCAGGAAAAGGCTACAACAGGCTTACAGAACCTTGCATCTTCTGGGACAAGATTGTTGATCACCAAAGAGCCTGCACCCTGCTTCTCATCTTGGTATTGGTGTTATTCTTTTGTTTCTGGTGAAAGAAGAAGCAAAGGGGCAGTGTATTACAGCAGAGTAAACCTGTGGATCACACCAGCACTAATAGTAGCCAGGCAGTAGCCAATCAGGTGACTCCCCTCTTTTCATCATTCTTAACAAAGCTAATTCTTTCTTTTCAGTAAGCACTGCTTTATTAGCTGCTGTCTAGCTTAACTTCAGAATATATCCTTAAATACTTCATCCATAAGTCAAAAGGGTCTGCTTATTAGTTTCCTCTCAAGTGTTTGGTGGTGCCCTGTATAGACACAGACACCTCTCTTGTAAATGCACTGTAAAATAACACAAATACCTAGTTGCACACAGGGCAACTAGATTGTGATGACAAGCACTGTACTCAGACCTGCAAACTAGATACTCCTGGCATTACTTTATATTCTCACTGCACTGTCTAGTCAGTAAAAAAGGGCCTATTGTCATGGATGTGAACCTTCCCACTATCTCCATTACCAGCTTGGTAATATGGGCATCCTGAAGTACTGTAGAAAGTGTCTAATGTTTACTAACAACTAGCTAATTCTCAAACAAATTAAATAAAAGTATATGACAGATGTATTTACACAATGGTCACTAGAGGAAAAGCTCTCACATAAAAGTGCTCCTAATGTCAAATTATCTGTAGTTCACACACTGCACCCATCACACACAGCTCAAAGCAGACACATAGGCCCACATATGCTGAGGCACTTAAATGTAACTTTCCTAAATCCCAGTGACCTCCTAGATGAAGTGCACATAACAAATACCCTCATCAGCCCCAAATGCACTGTTTTAAAACAACACCCACGTCAGCACTTACAGTCACATCTCATGGACCCTCTACTTCTAAGCCCATAAGGAAAGCCACCACACAAATATTATGGTTATTGAAAACTCCATTGTGAGACACGTTGATGTTCATTTCACCTGTCTGAGTACAGAGGAAGTCACAGTCAGTTGCTTATCAGGGGTCAGGATCCATCATATTACGGGTGCACTCAGGTCATTGGAGCACAAGTACCAGAATGACTATGACTAGAAGATGACTGACTTTCATAATTGGTTTGGTTTCTGGTGTCATTCTAAGGAGATGCACTATTTGTCAGCATGGAAGGAGATGGTCAGCAGATTATACTGCTTTGCCAGGGATGGTCTGCATCTCTCCCCTCTAGGCTTTCGAATATTAGCTAAAACATTGATCTCCCCTATAGTATCTTTTTCAAGCAATGACAAACTAAAAGTACTTTAAACATCACAAATCAAAATTAAGAATATCTAAAGGTGTCATTGCTCAATGCTAGGTGTCTAAACAAGAATCTCCACTCCCTACAAGATATCATCCTAGAGAATGCTGATGTCTGTGCTGTCATTGAGACATGGTTTAAAGCCATGGAGAGCACACCCACAGTGCAAGGCTGTAATGCCTTCCACATATTCAGACCAGCTACTATACAGACAGGGACTAAAGGTAGAGGTGTCTCGATGTACATCAAAAATAAATGTCCCTCAAGGATGATCAAACAGGGCAAAGCATTTGAGCTTCTTCATGTTCAAATCACCGCAGGCAAAATACCATACAACTTCCTTCCAAGTGATAGATCCCCCACTATGACTCAGGAAACCCATAACATGCATTTCAACTTATTGGAAACACTCAACATCCAACTCAATAATATATACATAGGTTTCTTTAATTACCTCCACTCTTAACTGGGAATCATGTCTGACACCAAACATTCAGGCACAGAGATTCCTGGATTTGGTAAACACAAACTGTTTGGACCAGATTGTCACTATGCCAACCAGGGGCGTAAACATACTGTATATGGTCCTCACTAATATGGGAGACTGGTGCACACCCCATAGTGTAATGTCTTCTCTGGTAAGGTCAGACCACAAAGCAGTCTCCTTTGAAGTAAAAATAAAGGCTCAACCCCAGCTAGTGCTGGAATATTCAGGAATTACTCTAAGGCTAACTTCCTGCTATTAAGTAATAACTTGGCAAACTTTCAAGCTGCATAAACCCTGAGAACACTGCTGCCTACACAGAACTGTTCACAGAAACCCTATACAGACATGCTAATAGCTGTTTAGAGGCAGCGGTACCCACCAGGAAGAAGTACAGAACTAACTCAAAAAGCAAACCATCCTGGTGGAATCACATCAGTAGGCTCTATAATAGAAGGAAGAAAGTCATGGCAAAAATTAGGAGATGTAGCTCCCAGCAGGATAAAAGCACTCTCATCAAACTAAGCAAACAACTCAGAGGACAAATAAAGTCTACCAAAGCCACATTTGAGGTAGGTTTTGCCTCTCAGGCCAAGGGTAATCACAAGGCATTCTTTAGCTATGCCTACAACCTCAAAGGCAATACTCAATTGTGTGCATAGCTCATTGTTACCTGAGCCACATATACTGAGCCAGAAGATATAGCAAACCTACTGACAGACAAACGTAGCTCTAATTTTACCTTCTTCTCCCCCTCAACCTCTCCTCTGGATATACTGTCAAATATAACCCCCCCCCTACTCTCAGTAGGGAACAGGTCCTTAATGCTCTCTCTCAACGGCCAGGAACATTGCATCGATGGGCCCAGACAATATCCCAGGATGCCTTCGGGAATTACTGTTTAACTATAGGCTCCATATAGGCTTTGTGCTTCATAAATGGAGAACAGCAATAGTCATCCCTCTGAACAAAATTGGGCCATCTACAGACCCTGGAAACTACAATCCCCTAAATCTCACATGTCTGATATGTAAAGCTATGGAAAAAATTATAATAGGAAATGATCAGTAATGACATAGAAAGCCTGCAAGCACTGGACTCAACCAAATTTAGTTTCATCAAGGACAGGTCATACCTACTCAACCAAGTGCACTTCTTTGAGAAGGTCACTTAAGCAATGAATGAGGGCAAAGTAGTTCACCCTACCTGCCTTGACCTAGTCAAGGCATTTATCACAATACCCTACTTGGGCACTGTTGATAAACTCAAGAGGTTAGGGTTAGATATAAACCCTTATGTCTTTGGGTGGATAGCCATTTGTGTCAAAGACAAGACCCCGAAAGTTAGAATTGCGCAGTCCACCTCTACAAACAAGCCATTCAAAAACAGAGTCCCTCGGGGATCGGCCCTGAGACTGTTCCTTTTTGGCATTTACTTCTTTGAAGACAAGACTAATGTCAAAGGACTTTGGCTGACTAAACTTGCAGATGATTACAAATTAGGAGCAGTTATAGAATCCCCCACCAACACTAATGTCCTCCAGGAAGGGCTGACACAGACAAATAACGTGTCAAAGCCATGGCATAAAACTAAATGCCAAGAAATGCATAAAATTATCCATCAGGAATTCATCCACCCTTGGTAACTATCATATTGATAACACAACCTTATGGGTTGACCCAGTAGTCAGGGACTCAGGGACACAAACCCATAACAGTAATCTAGCCTTTGACTGTCATATGTCTACAGTGGTGAGAAAATTATTCGATGTTGTGCAACTTATAAACAAAGTTATGATATCTATGTCCAAGGAGGTGATTGTTCCACTTTAATCAGTATTCATCAGACCTATCATTATGTACAATGCTCACTTTGGAATGTACCTTACCAGGCACATCCAATAATTGGAATGTCCACAGAGGTTCCTCAGTAAATGAAGTCCTAAGCACATGTCTTAAGCAGACCTCTTAAAGCCCTGTCCCTGTATTCTGTCTCCTATAGGCTGTTGAGGAGAGATCTATTCCTTGCATGCAAGATATTGTCAAACCACACCTTGATGGACCTGTATACTCATTAAACAAACAGCAGCAGAATTACCCATTCTAAAGACTTAAACTTTGCCTGTATTAGTATAAATAGGATCTGCTGTACAGACTGGTATTTATCCCAGAAATTTCCTCCTTCTCTGGAATAGGTTCCACATCCATGTGAAGAATCCAATTCAAGTGTAGCTTGGACAATTGGATGGGGAACAGGAAATTCATCCAAGGTTGGGTACCTATGTCTCTAATGGACACAGGCAGCCTGTAAATTGTTCATCTCCCAGGCCCCTGCTTGTAAATGTTTCATCTCCCAAGCCCCTGCTTACACTTGTCAAGGGTATCAGAACTTGTCAGCGATTTGGGATGCATGACTAGGCTGAAAAAAAACCCTTGTGTTGTTAGCCTAGTACATACCTATGAACCTGTGAACCAGCTGAAAGCATTACAGGAGTCCCTTATGTTTGAATGAGGACTTATAGATTGTTAGTTCACATTATTGTATATTTACAGTATTTACAATATAAACCACATTGTTGACTTGTTATTTGCCTAGCATCCTGGCTTAAGACTTATTCCGTCCAGGTGTAGCTGTAAGTATATTCCTGTTTAGGCTAGGCCTCCTCATTTGTTCTATAAACTCCAGTCTGTACTTGTAAGTAGTCATAGTCCCTCCTTCCCACTCCTAAATGCATTTGTAAATAAAATGCTTACTTCTAGGGTAGCGTTCTCCCCACTTGGGCCTCAAAGTATAACGTCAGCAAAACTTCCACTTTTAGCTGGCTCCTTGGTGTTCATATGAACTGACATTACGATACTCATTCTAGAAATCAGCAAATAATTAAAGTCAACATCATGTCATGTCTGTTTTCACAAGGAACATAAACAAAAACATTTTTGCTGGAGAAGCAAGCCCAATGAACTACTCATACCCTTTATATATTAACACCAATATTGCTCTACCTTGGGGCAAGGGCAAAAGTTCATTACCCTCAAGGTTCTGAAATCTCAGTAAACTACAGTCACAATATGTAACTAACAAGGATTTGGAGTAATACAATTCACTGATTTATATATTGAATAAACCATTACTGTAAGCAATGTACCCCTTCTCCACCTTCTCTACTACCTTGTAAAAGTAACTTAAATACTCATGCTTAGGGTAGTCCAAACCCAATTTCTATTCCTTAAACAAATTCGTATTAAATGCTTATATTGGAAATGGACATCTTTTCCCTTTCTGAACTTTAAATATTTATGGTTTTCTCTAGGGTTTTGCCTGTTTCCACATCCTGGCCTCCAGTTTAACTGCAAGTGCTTATGCCCAGGGTAACCCTTCATACAAAGTCCTAACTTTTAATTTAATGAATGTGATTAATAGGATAGACCCCCTACTATGTCATTGTCCCAGCTTTTATTTAAATTGATACACTGAGTTCATGGGTGTCTTCTCAATGGTATAATGCCAGTGCAGTTAACACATATGTCTAGAAATATTGCTTTTTATATTACATTGGATTCCTGAGGTACACAATGCATTAGTGCAGCATACTTAAGTCATTTATGAATGAGCTCATTATGACTATATGTTGATTTTTTTAAGAACATTTTTGCCACTGACAAGAGTGCAGGGCAGGTTGTGTAAAAGTTACATTTCTATTGACTTAGAAAAGTACTTTTTCTTTTTTTTTTCTTTTAGTTTCTTTTTTGTCGGGAAGGCTGCGTTTCCCGTCACCCTCCTTGTAGGTTGAAGCCCTCTCTACCCCTAACTTATACATAATCAATCACCCCAGTAGTAACTGCTTGTTGTGTAAAGAGGTACAGTATATTCTGTCAATCAGCATTTCACAAAATTAGCTAAGATCAGTCAGAATCACAGATATAGTCTTCATTAAACTGTAAGATTCTGTTTTTAATGCAACTCATTCTAATGGTATTTTCCTTCTGCCAAATGAATAGCATAACTGTTGTATGATAATGACAGAACTCAGAAGATGATACAATTCATTTATATAGAATGACATGATTTATTTCTGTGATACAGGGAAGAGAGGCACCTTAGATACACAAGACCTCTTACATTATATCTAGATGTGTATGTGTATATATCTTTATATATGTATATATATATATATATATATATATATATATATATATATATATTTTTTATATATATATATATGTATGGGATCACTACGGTATACTGAAATTCCGCAATCCTGAAATTCTGAATCCTGAGGACAACAATCTCGAGATTGCGGAATCTCGAACGTAGTGATTGGAGATTGCCGTTCATGCAGAATGGGAACTTTGCCATTCACTGCACTGTAGTGCGATATTGAAGTTGGTATATTTAAGTTGCAGGGGGTGTGGGGGGTGCAGGGGGGCTTCTAGCTTGCCACTATACCAAAACACTTGTTCCCATAATAAGTGTCTAGGCTGTTCTTAAAAATATCTAAACTAGTACTTGCTTTAATGTACTTTGGTACTCGGTCCCATGCATCATCTACTTTGTCAGAGAACCAATTAGTACACTTCTCGTTCTTACAAGATGTTTTACGTAGACTGTCTGATGATGCTGTAGTACATTTTGATAACCCCAGACATTCCCAGAGGTAGTCTCTAAATGCTCTATATACCTGAATAAGATCTCTTCTTAGATATCTATGAGAGACACTGTACAAATTCAGATATTTTAGTCTTTCATAATAACTTAAATTTTCACATCCATGGATACCCTTGGTATATTTCCATTGTACTCCTTCATGTTTACTCATGCTTGTTTTCTTATAAGGTTTCCATATTGTTATTCTGTACTCAAGTTTGGATCTAATGTAACTAACAAACAACATTTCTGATTTCCTAGACTTTATAAATCTTTTTATACAACCTATAGTTCTATATCTATCATTAACCAATTTGTTGATATGATCAGTAAAACTCATAGCTTGATCTTCCCATATACCCAGGTCATTAAATGAGTATATGGTTTCAATCACTGTGTGCTCTATTAAATATTCACCTTTCAATTTATGTCTCCCAAATCTCATATGCTTAGTTGTTGATGTATTTATCAGCTTATTATTTTCCTGTGCCCAAATGGTCAATTTAGTCAAGTAATTTTGCAGACATGCCTTATCTGCAACACATGTAATCAGTTTACCCAATTTCAGGTCATCTGCATATAGACTGTAGAATACCGCAGATGAAAACGTTAGGTCTGAAAGATACAATCCAAACAAGTAAGAGCCTAGGACAGAGCCCTGTGGGACACCCTGACTGTAACCAAGGATTTCACTTGTCCAGTTGCTGTATGATACTTGACATGTCCTATTTGTAAGCCATGCAGCTATTCATCTTATCAAGAGTAAAGCAATACCTAGCTTTTCTAATTTATTGATCAGTGTTTTGAGTATGACCCTGTCAAATGCTGAAGTTAAATCTATATAAATCACATCACAGCACAATTTTTCATTCATAGCTGTTATTATATTGTTATAGAACATCATGTTACAGGTGGTAATAGATTTATTTTCAACATATGTATATTGATATATGGTTTCAAGTCCCATCCTATCCAATTCTGATAATAACTTATCCAATATTACCTTCACCATTATTTTTCCACAACATGAAATTAGACGTAAGGGTCGATATGTCTCTGGGTGTGTCCTACTCCCCTTTCCCTTAAATAAGCATGTCTCCAACCCTGAGGAATCTCCCCATATTTATATGACCTAGTGAATAATAATAAATATAATGTTACTGTAAGTTCTTGCTGAAGTGTTCTCAAGTGATTGTTACTAATTCTGTCTCCTCCCTGTGCTTTGTTTGATCCAGTTTGCACAGTTCTTTTTCAATATAATCTAATTTGATTCCAGTATCTGAGGTTACCTGGATGTCACTACATACATGCATACACCCATACACGCACACACACACACACACACACACACACACACACACACACACACACACACACACACACACACACACACACACACACATACAGATATTTCAAGCACAGACATTAAAAGCCCTTCTAGCTTGCCAATATACCAAAACACTTGTTTCCATAATAAGTGTCCAGGCTGTTCTTAAAAATATCTAAATATCTAAACTAATACTTACTTTAATGTAATTTGGAAGTCTATTCCAAGAACAACTTATCACCCCTTTTGTGGAGCTGAACTGTTTTGTAAAAGATTTTGTAAATATGTCTATAATCACATTTTGTAAATATATGTATAGTATAGTCCTTTGTGTCTCAGAATACATTTTTGAATCTGCACACAGTTTATCAATTTGTATGTCTTTACTTTTTCCGCATCTTATGTATTTATAAAAAGGTTTCCTATTATGCTCAGTATCTTTATGTAAATTTTCTTCAAATTTTTCTTGATCTTGCCTCACACTATGCTTAATTTATTTGTCCAGCTTGATTATTTCAGTTTTCAAAGTTGTAGTTCAACCTCTTTTCCATTTAATATATTTTTTGTCTCTCACCTTAATCAAGTATCTTGCTCTTATAGAAATATATCCCCCTGATGTTGTATGCCTAGATCCTGATGTTAAACATTTTTTTGTTTTTTTGCACTCAGTTTCTCTTTCAAAACTTTCCACATTCCATCTGCAGTTTTTCCACTGAACACCTCACCCCGGTTAGTTTTACATAGTGACTGTTTTGCTTCCATATAATCTGTAATTAACCTTCTGTGCATTGGTTTAGATTTCAGTTTAGCAGAACTATCTAACAACAAATTAATCTTTATAACCCCATGATCACTGCACATCAGTGGTGGTAAAACTTGACTTGAAGTAACAGTAATTTCTTTAGGAACACAAACAATGTCTAGTATGTTCCGTCCCCGGTATTTTTTTTTACAATCTGAAGCAATTGTTGTTCCTGAATACACATTGTAAATAATTTCCATACTAATGTTGTTGAATCAATATGATTCCATTCTGTTTCTGGTAAATTGAAGTCCCCAGCTAATATTATTCTTCCCCCCTGTATTTCATACAAGAAATGTATGAATTTCTCTAGGTCATCTGCACTTGACTTTGGTGGTCTATACACTTCAACAATTGTTATATGTTCCAGGGTTGTCTTTATTGTCACAGCTACACAGTCTATGGTGTTGGTGTTATCACTGAACATGTAATAATCACAGGTCTCATAACTACCTTTAATCCCTACCATAACACCTCCACCTGATTTTTTGTTAGAATGTCTGTTAAAGTAAAAACATTTATACCCTGACAGAACTGGTTTCCAGTCATTGTTCTTTAACCATGTTTTACAAACAGTAACAGCATCAGTCTTGTGGGAACATAACAACTTTTCCAATAAAAATACTTTATTATTAATGCTCCTGGCATTAACAACCATCAGAGATACATCAAATGTTGCTATCTGTGAACTGTTACATTTTTGACCTGGCAAAAATCCTGCCTAGTGTTTGCCAAATATTGCAAAATATCTGCTGCAAAAATTCTCTTCCCTGATCTTGAGAAATGCATGCCATCCTGTCTGAACACATCTGTACCCAAAACTAGGCTTAGATGCTCTACACATTTCCATTTTTTAAAACAAGACATTTGTTTCCATGTAGGCATTTACCCCCAAAATCTTTTCATTCACAGTGACCTGACTTTTTTTTGTGAAAAATACATCCTAACACCAGTACAAGCTATGCTATCTAAGAGGGCTGTCTGTCCCCTACAAACAGTCAAAGTCCTTGCGGATGAGATTATTTGTACCAACATGAATAAAAACAGATCTGTACTTCCTTACATTAAGGTGTTCCAAGGTTTGCCTCAATATATCTTGAAAGAGAAAGACAGATAATAATATATATTTATATGTATGTCTTTCTTATGTTTTTATATATATATATATATATATATATATATATATATATATATATATATATATATATATATATATATATATATATATATATATATATATATATATATATATATATATATATATATATATATATATATATATATATATATATATATATATATATATATATATATATATATATATATATATATATATATATATATATTCTGCCACACCACACTCTCGCACACACACACTTACACCTGTGGCCAATTTAGAGTGTCCAAACCATTTACTGCATTTCTTTTGAATGTCGGAGGAAATTAGAGCCCTCAGAGGAAACCCCTGTGAATACAGGGAGGACATGCTAACTCTGCACAGAGGGCACCCCAGCCGATCATTGAACCAGGCAACCTCTTGCTGTGAGGTGACAACACTATCCGGTGCGCCATTGTGCCTCCTCATATACTCCCAGATGGAAGGTAGAGGTTTGTAGCAGTTAAGAGCAGAGCAGTTTGCTGTGTACAATAATATTATGGTGAACTACTTCTGTCTGCCATCAGTACATCTTTCTAATAATCAGGAATAAGGATGGAACTGGCAAATATGAATGCTAAGTAACATTGGCAGGATACTCCATGTAATTTCTGTTAGCCATGTTATATTTGTAGTGCAATAAGGGTCTCTACATGGTGTCCTATCATAGGCTGATTTGTATAGACCAACAGCTTTGGGCATCTACTGTGGTGCACAGACTGCATTCCATGGCAGGGCTAGTCACTCGATGGTGTAAAATATGGCTTTGGGTGATTTGGTCATATTGAGTAATGTTGCCAGTTGGGCATAGGTATTTGCCAGTGATAAGGTGTATGTGCTCCTATTGCCCAGTGGGTGCCTGCCATAAAGCACAGCAGCCCTGGATCAATAAGCTACAAGCTGGCTGGGTTACATGGGATAGACCTTTTGAGCGAAAGCTGGACATAAAAAAACAATCAGCCTGCCAAACATACTACACACAAAGCCACTTGGCTTGGAATCTGGACTCTACTACTCAGTAGGAGGAGGGCAAGCTATAAATGGTGTGGGAACTGTTGTTAGAGAGAGGCTTTAGGAGGCAGTGAGGGATGTCATTAGAATTAGTGACAGACTCGTGGCAATGTAATGATAGAGCAGTATTCATACTGCATTCATACAGCACTTGCAGGACCTACTAGATAAAGCAGGACATCATGAGGTGTTGATAATGGGTGACTTGAATGCACACTTACAGGATATGAGGACTGCCTGGGTCCACATGGGTTGGGCAGCAGGAATAAAGAAGGAGAGTCCATTCTAGACTTCTGTCTGACTTGATAGTTGCCAACACATGGTTCAGAGAGACAGCCATAAGATCACATGCAAGAGTAGCCAACATGCAACTCATGTAGACTTCCTCCTAGTAAGGAAAGGACACACAAAGTCATCCCCAGTGAAGCAGTTGGACCACAGCATAAATCACTGTTTGCGACAATCGGCTGCATGCAATGGTCAGAGAAGGCTCTAATGTTAATAGAGACCACACTGAAGTTGACTGGAGAGAAAGTACAACAGTTCCAAAAATAAATAAGGAGGAAACTTCTCTGTGTAGAAGATCTAAGATTCCCTAGAGTTCCTTAGAGTTCAGGTACCTAATAAAAAAACATACTGTGAATATCCCACCTAATAACCATTGATAGAAATACTTTCTTTAAAAACTTTCCAAAGTATAAATCCAGTAATGAAAGTAGGGAAGCACAAGCTAGTTCAATTTGAATCTTCTTTATTACAAACATACAAACAGGCAATACAAATGGTAGTTGAAAAAACAGAATAAAGTGTAGAATTCACTGTTCAATTTATATACCTGTTTTAAACCTGTTTAAAAGCCTGGGAGTGGTTTACTAGGGTAGCTCTGTTGTAAAAGACAATTAGCATGTTTTTTAGCTAAATACCCCTTCGCCCATACACCTACATCAAGCTGTGTGATTCCAGGATGTGTTAAGCTAAACTAAACTAAACTAAACTAAAAGTTAAAGTAAATATTATACATTAATAATTGCTAAAACTTCCCGAAAGCATTTCATTGTATTATCAAAAAAGAAAAAGTTAACACTTCTGCAAAATTCCTTAGAAATCTTTTCTACCAATATTCCGAAACATTTTTAACATTTTTAACATAGATTGCTTTTGTCTATTAGAACTTCTTCAAGATTGTGTGTTAAGTGGGAAAACTAACTAAAAATTAAAAGTTAAATAACAATATATAACACTAAATTTTGTTGGGCTAAAAACAATACATATTATTTAAAAAAATGTACAAAAAACAAATCCTAAATAAAAACTTAACAAACACTTGAGGATATATATATATATGTATGTACATAAGTCTATTCAACTCGAATGATAAATCTATTAAAGAAATTTTAAAGTAAAATACACTCAGAAATATATAAAAAATATATATGAAAAATCTAGTGAAATAAGTCACTCTTGCTCACAGCACTGATATTCGCTCAGGTCTGCAAACCCTAGAAAAAATGTGTAATCAGGACCCCATTTAAAATTTATGAATGTTGTAGTATTGGAGCCAATAAAAACACAACAGTTAAAGGAATTACTCAGGACTCTAGCACCCCAAGAAGAGGAGGAAATATTTAGAGTTGAAGAAGAATGTCTGTGCCTCAAAAGAGCATGTGTGAGGACTACAGGACAGATATGTGGCTGAGCAGCATATGGAAATAAGGTACATAAGAAAAGCTGGTGGTGGAATGCAGAAGTCCAGGAAGTCATCAAAAGATAGAAAGACTGCAAGAAAAAGTGGGAGATAGAAAAGATGGACCAGGCTAGGAAGGAGTACTGGTTGGCCATCAAACAAGCTAAGAATAGTTGGGACAAAGAAAGTATATCAGGTTGCAAGGCAAAGATAGAAAAATAAGATAACCAGACGCCCTTCATAAGGGATGCCAGCAATAACCTGCTCACCAGTCCACAGGACATCAAAGACAGATGAAAGGAGTACCTCCAGTAGCTTCTGAATGAAGAAAACCTCAACGAACCTGTACTACCTCAGACTGAAAAAAGTTAAGAGGAAACGAGGGCATCCAACAAAGAGGTGGATGGATTGTGTAAGACAAGATCTGTGACAGTTAGACATAAGTGTTGAAGATAGCAGGAGTATGAATTGGGGGATATGGCAACAGCTAACGCGACACCCCAACCCCATGTAGAAAATGGGAAAAAGGGGGTTGATGTTGATGATGATGACACTCAAAAGAATGAACAGTCATTTTTTTGTCTGACTGACAGCTGTTCTGCATGCAACACTGCAGTACATCAGGTTATGGGAATTTGTACTTTCTCTTGTTTTGTGCATTCCCAGAATTAGTATATATTAATTAGAATGGGCTGTAGGGGTGCAGGCGGACTTGCTCCCTGCATAAAATAGTGGGCTATTTTTGATTATTTTTGATTCAGTCTAAAAAGATCAATTATTTTTTGTTTGATCTTTAGAATATTTGGAATATGATGATGCTATAATATTTATATATATTTATAGATAGGTATAGATATACACACACAAACACACATATAAATAAATATGTGTGTGTGTGTGTGTGTGTGTGTGTGTGTGTGTGTATTTTTGATTCCATCTAAAAAGATCAATCATTTTTTGTTTGATGTTTAGAATATTTGGAATATGATGATGCTATAATACGTATATAGATATATAAATATATATATATATATATATATATATATATATATATTTATTTATAGATGGATATACATATATATATATATATATATATATATATATATATATATATATATATATATATATATATATATATATGTGTGTGTGTGTGTGTGTGTTTGGCTGGGATTGATAGATGTTTGACTATGATATGATATCATATGATATGATAGATGGGAAGTTAGAGATGAAATTCTCCAGTATGGCGTCAGTCAGCCACAATGTGACTTTTGGAGATGTCTGACTTTTCTGGTTTGTGGTGTTGAGGTTCAATGTGGGCCATGGCAGAGACGTTCTACATCTGTGGAGCCAGGCACTTTCGGCTTGACAGGGCATACTATGTGTTGATCCTGATGAGTATCATTACCCATGACCCAGTACATGCCATTGACTAAGGGTGGTAGACCATGGGCCCACAGAAAGCAAAGAAGGGGTACAGCTACAGTGACATTGAGCTGCAGAGTGAAGGTGTCCCAGATGTTGAGCAGTCAGAGTGCTGTTTCCCACAACCTGGACAATGCCCACGGCTAAAGGTAGCAGACTGTGTTGTATGTAACAGTGATGCCTTCTCAACAGTGTATCTGTAGACTGATTTGGGATAGCCTGTGCCTGATCTTATTACATTCCCATGACCACAGAATGTGCAACATGTGGAGGCAAATCAGATGGCAGTTGAAATTTATTTTATGGAGGCACTCATGTAGACAACACTTTCCACCAGTGACCTCAGCAGCATTGTGTACTCTTTCTCCCAGTACTCCATGTCACTATGCAGTTGGTGCTTGTCATCCTGCGAGTCACATAGCACACTCATAATCTCCATTAAGTTTTGGGTGGCAACCATTTGTGTACAGAATCATTGACTTGCACATCTGCTGGTTAATGCTGAGTGTTAAAGCTATATAAGGAACTGTCATTGAGCCATAAAGCTGCCTAACTCCCCAGCCGCTCTTTCTCACCCACATAGTGTGGGTTCACACTTCAAAGACAATGTGCCTTTTTGATACTGTGAGCAGTGGGGACACAACTGGAGCCCATGAAGGACTTCCAGGTACAAGCTGTCCCTCATGCCCTGTTTAGGCTATGGGCTATGTGCTCAACATTTACCAAAACACGAACCTATGTAATGGTGAGTGCAGGTGACCCCTCCCATTATAGTGTTACAGACAGTGCCATTATTTCATCAGATCATACTATGTGCATGTTGCCATTATCATCAGCCGCAGGTGTTCAGTCAGTGTCTGTACTACACTGATCTGTTGTGCTGGATCCTCCACCACTGGAACTTATTAAAACAAGAAGACACAGTACCAGTATTGGCCTACACACATGCCCCTGTAATTCTAGGTTGCATGCATGCTTAATAAAATACAGCTGTCGCATATGTTGAGAGACGTACCTCACCTCCGCCTGGAAGGGCAGATACATAGCTGGGGCTTGATCAGTCCTTTTCTTTAAACATGCAACAGTGTATGCTACACTATATTGTAAAGGCCATCACTAACCTGGTACTTCTACAACAAGCAAAATGGGGGATACATGCCACCCCAACTCACACATCCAGGCTCCCCCAAGTTTGAGAGGCATTGTGACCTGAATGGCATGTGAGATCACAAAATCCTCGACCTCAGGTAGCTTCATCAGTGTTGGTGGTTCATATTTATGGTGGACTTGCATAATGCAGTCACCTTCACCCTATCTGCTCTGGAACCCTATTATGAACACCCACAGTATTATGCACCAGCACCTGTTGCTTGTCTGCTTAAATATCATCCAAGAGGTACATGCAATGTGTGCATAGGGCCTGTGCTAACATTTCATTTTCTTAGCTAGTGAAAGTTTCCAGGTGCTGCCTCCTTTGAGTGGCCCTTGCCAGAACAAGTACACCTTTGTGTGAAAACTAAATCTTTATCAACTGCTAAATAAGACACAGTGACATAATAGAGTCATATGCCAACATATCCCTTCCTTATGGAACAATTTCACTGCATGTCAAGTGGAGTAGCACCCTTGCCACCGTTAAGGTAAACCTAGATAATTGGATGGGCAGCCTCAAATTCTCTCCCAGTCTGTCTTGTCCTGCCCATCTTGAGGCTAGAGGGAACTTTTTAATAGTTTATTTTGGCTAGAGTTTAAATTGTCTGCAGACTGATTGCCTAGCACTTGCCTGTGAATCTGTGCCTATATCATGTGGTTCCAGTTACACATAGACAAAGCCATCTACCTGAATGTCATTGATATCCACCACAAGGTATGCTGTTCTTAATAAAGTACGTTATCAATCAGGACTCCTTCCTTAACTCTGTGAATTTTCAAGTGTAGAGAATCTTTACTGAAATCCCTTCATTTCACAGCTGGTAATTGCTGTATGGCATTCTGCAAAAATACTGCTGAATCTTTATATCACATCTACAGGATCAAGTTAGCACAGTAACTCTGCTAATGACACTACAGGCAGTTTCTGGTCCACTGCTTTGGGCCATGGCATAGACAACAGCGAATAAAATGTATGCAGTATTTCACCTAGGCTATGCAAGACAGTGTTGAGATTGACCATGCTGTGCATCCAAAGTAACACATGTAGTATTGCACCCAAGCTATACAGGACAGTGTCAGGATTGGCCGTTCTGTGCATCCAAAATAACGGATGCAGTATTGCACCCAAGCTATGGTTGACATTTGTCAGGACTGGCCATACTATGCATCCAAAATAATGCATGTAGTATTGCACCCAAGCTATTCAGTACAGTGTCAGGATTGTCCATGCTGTGCAGCCAAAATAATGCATGCAGTATTGCACCCAAGCTGTGCAGGACAGTGTCAAGATTGGCCATGCTGTGCATCCAAAGTAACGCATGGACTATTGCACCCAGGTCCTTTATCAAGTAGGACTCCTTCCTTAAACGACAATGCCAGAGTCTAAAATTCTGACCAAAAGAAACTTGTCCTGATATCTCCCATTTGTCACCACCCACTTGCCACATTATCATCAACCCTACTCCTGGTTTCAGTTTACTTTATGCAGCCCTGCTTTCATTCCCTCTGGTTAACACAATGCCAATATTCAGTTCCTGTCAAAGCTTTTCATCACTGATCACTGGGAAACAATAAGGTTACTACATTTTTCTGTGTGTTTGTGGTGGGGTGGTTAGGCAAGACTTTCAGTGTTTCCTTTTTATGAGCTCATCAAATAGCTTATCTTAATTGTACAGCTCTTTACTTCCTTTATTTATTCTGCATAGTCTAACTGCAAGCAGTCTAGTCAAAAGAGCACAGATTAATGAATTCATACTAAATCTTAGCAGTCTCTTGACCTATTCCCCTTACTCCGTAGTAAAGCAATCTCAGAAATAGCATGTATAACTATCACAGGTTGCCGTACTGTACATCCATATTGTGACAGTAAGTTTTGGGCTTCATTGTTTAAAATTAATTTACTGCTTGTGTCACACATGGTTTTTACAGAAAGTCAGAAAACTGTTACACCTTACTAGTATTCAGAGATCAAAAAACAAATCATGAAAAAAAAAAAGACTGCTTCTACTGTTTGAAACTTGCATCATTCTGATGCCTTCTACAGGACAAGTGGCAGTCATGCAAACATCATAGCACTTAGCTAGCATTCAGAAATATGCACAAAATAAAATATGAAATTAAATGGACAAAAAACTGTTTACTAATGTTTTAGTTTGCATTGCTTATATGCTTTCCTGCAAGGTAGTAGGAAGTAAGGTTATAACATTTTTTAAAAAAGGCTACTTTTCTCTGAGGATGAAAAGCATGGGTGAAACTAATGAATGACTCAGTGAGAGCTGTTGTAAGCACAACTGCCGTTTGAGATGGAATTTCACTAAGACCATTGAAACTTTCTGTAAGCATCCATCCCCCAACCCCCTGCAGCCAAGGCTGGGAATATTCTCAGAAACCCAGACTGAAAATGTAAAAGTCCAGAATCAAAAGAAAAAAATCTCTTGGACTGTCCCTTTAACTCTGTGAATTTTCAAGTGTACAGAATCTTTACTGAAATTCCTTTATTTCACAGTTATACATTGACAACTTAAAAGTGGTAGGGGTACCACTCTACTTGACATATAATTTAAGTTTGTTCCAGAGGTGAGGGATATGTTGGAATATGACTCTAGCATGCCAACCTGTCTTATTTATCTGTTCATGAAGGTTTACTCTATGGTGTACAGTTCATTATGCACCAGCTGTGCATGTCATGATGGCCATGAAGCATGAGTTCAGTATTGTCATGCATATGGCATGTGTACACCTGTAGAACAGTGTGTGTGTGTGTGTGTGTGTGTGTGTGTGTGCGTGTATGTGTGTGTGTGTGTGTGTGTGTGTGTGTGTGTGTGTGTGTGTGTGTGTGTGTGTGTGTGTGTGTGTGTGTGTGTTGAGTACGAGCGTGTGAGTTGAAATTAAATGCTTAATAGTTTAGATGTAAAGCACTTCCTCCAAAAACAACTGCAAATGCTACACCAACGTTTAAACATTAGGTGGAGAAACTGTTTTACATAAAAATATAATAAAAATGTTTTTACAAGTAAAGCACACAATGAACCAACTTACCAAGATGCCCAATGTCTGTGGGTAATAATGCTTTCCATAGTGGGTATTATTAAGGAGATACCCTTCCAGGGGTGTAGAGGCCCCCAACTGCATTACTGGGCCTTACAACACCCCTGGATGTGTGCCATTTCCCCAGTAACACCCACTATGTCGGGCATTATTGCTTGCTTAGGGTATGAGTAGCATATGACCTCAACTATTCTGTCCTACTTGGATCCCTGTACATTGGGGGTGATGTACATTAACAGATCTGGTTGATGTAAATTATATACATCGTTGCTGTAATAAACATTAGGCTCAAAAATATAATGTCATCTACTAGTGATGCTGTTCTGTCAGCTTATATACACAGAGAGGTAAAAATAAGTACCACCTGTAGAACAACATTAAAATTAATATTCACCCGCTCAAAAAATGGTACATGCAGTATTACTGGTTTCAGGCTTTAATAGACTTGAATTATTTGCTTTATTTCTAAATGAATTCATGTATGCAAAACGTTTGCTTATGTAACATATTCTTACAGGTAAACATAGTGCTGTTATCATCTCTTTAAATAAGTCAAACTGGGCTATTTCCTAGATATATAGTGAGTATTCCAATCAAGAAATCCACCCCTTCTTATCTGCACTAACTAGGGAATGTCAAAAGGAGGCAGGCAGAAAGTAAATGGACATTTTGTATTTCATCAGGCTGTTCCTACAATAAATGTACTTTTTGAGTATAAATTAAAATAAAACGCATATGTGTGGAAAGGGTATCTGTGGTTTCATTATAATCTTTATAATCACACGATGAACTATCATGACAGGGCAGTATGTAAGACCTATGAGTCAGTATTACAATACCTACTTGTGGTCTGGGACGTTTGAGATCTAGAGTTGATTAAAGCCATGACAGACGAGACACCTTAGCTGAATGGGGTATATACATGTATGTTTGTGTGTGTGTGTGTGTGTGTGTGTGTGTGTGTGTGTGTGTGTGTGTGTGTGTGTGTGTGTATTTATATCTATCTATATCTATCTATATATTTATATTGTGATGTTTTGTATCATGAAGATACAGACCTTGCGCAATATTTCTGTCTGCCGGGGAGGTTCAGTGGTATTTGTGATGGTTGTGGGGCATGCAGTAGTTACACATCTTGGGGTTATGGTGCAGAATCCATCTGCTTTCTTAATTTTAGTAAACTTATAATGCAGTGATGTTAGCACAGTAAGAATATCTGTTACATAGATAGATATAGATATAGATACACTGAAAAATGGGTCCTGTGCTCAGTCAGAGTTTCCTCGGCAAACAAAATAAATAAAAATAAGACATAAATTAATTTGTGCAAAATTGACTTTTTTGTTCTAACCCCCTCATATACCGGGACTATATGTCTTAATCAGGGGGCTGAATGCCTGATTCGGATGTATCATCAATTAAACTCCATTAAGGACTTTGCATTATTGTAATTTGCCTATAAATGTTTCATTAACCTCCTTGCTGTCTTTCTTGGCAGACTGACATATTTGAATACAGTTGTTTCATATTCATTCATTCATTCATACCGTGCCCTGAATTATGGACTGCTGACTTCTTTTTCATTATCTTGCCGTGGCCTCTTGTACCTCATTCCTTTTTAGCTCCTGGTGCCTGCTGAGTCCTTTATGTCATTGTCAGATCTCTTGACTTTTCAGGCTTGAACCAAGCTTAGTAAGAGACCTCCACTGTATGCTGCTTAGCATAAGCTCCTTTTTCACAGAAATGCCTGTCTGGCAGCAGGCTATGCTTGGAAGGTGGTTGCTGCATATTGCTGAGGGGATTGTCATTCGGTATAAAAGACTGTTTGATTTCTTCATTTTTGCCAGTCTTTTTCCCCTCAGTGCTACTAATTTTCACAGCACTGAAACAGCACAGCTGCTCACATTGTTCTCATCAGACTGTGGTGATGTCTCATTTATAGTAGGCACGAGCAATACTTAGATAGTACTCAAATATGTACATACCTGTGTCATAGTCAACTACGACAGAAACAGTGGCATTGCCAGTCTGTTAAATTAAAGTTTCTGTGGGTTTTTGCATCTTATAATTTATTCTTCTTTGGCTGCAGCAGGGGTCCAAGCAAGATTATTTTGAGACAGATTGCTTCAGGAAAGTGTATGACTTTGTCAGCTCAGAAATGGTTTTGAGTTTTGCTAAAGAAGCCATGATATAAAGCTGAACTGTAGCAGAGTGTGCTACTTTTTATTGCTAGATGAAAATGCACACATGCGGTCTTTTCTTCTCTATTTGTTACATGTATGATAGTATTGTTTATGAAATACTTAGCATCGACAGCAGTATGTCTGGTAACTAGCAGAACATGCCTTATAATCAGAATTACTTTTCTAGCTGATGCACTGCACTTCATATAGTGAAACTTAGCTGTCATTCATTCATTTTCTTACAGCTGCCTTGAACCTTATTAGGGGAACATCCAATCTGAATCAAGCTGCTCAAATCTAAACAATGTAACTGGCTTTTCATACTTCTGCATAAATACAGCCAATGTAAGATAACTTTTCTGTCTCACAAGATCATAGGATCATTCAAAATTACTAGGCTAATGGCCTGAGGGTCCTTACAAGCCAAGCTAAGTTCAGCTCATGTTCCCAAGGGTATCTGGTTCAAGCAGACACTAAAATCAGCACCTATTGCCCCCATCCAAGAGGGACACAGGTGGAACCCCTGGTGGGGGGGATTTCTGGTTACCCATCCAATCTTCCAAATTACTCTTAAATAAGGACAACGAGGGACTTTGTTTAACATGAGTAGAAAGCTTGTTACAAAGGTGGGGCAACCTCTGTGAGACAAATATTTCTCTCCAGCAAGTTCTGTTGATGTCACATACCAGTTTAAGGTCCTTTGAGTGAGTGGCTTGTGTACCATTTGACTTGCGAATGTGGAGCATTTCCATTAAAGCTGGGTCAGAGATTGCAATATATGCAAGGCATAGGTTGCCTCTGAGCAGTCTGTGTGAGACAGAGTAAAGTGACAATGATTTCAGTCTGCTTGCATGAGACAGATCTTGAAAACCCTGAATTTTCTTTGTAAGGAACCTTTGTGGTTTCTCCAGTTGCTGCAGATGTTTGGAAAGGAAGTTATCAAAGGGAGCACTATAGTCTGTTATTGGACTCATGAGAGAAGAGTACAGTGGGGTTATAATCTCACTTTTTTCTGGAGGAAATGCCCTTACTTATGAGGCAAGCAATATAAAATGCCCTTTTTACCACTGTGGTGACATGGTGATCAAAGTTAAGGTTGTTGTTGACCTGTGTGCCCAGATGTCTCACCACTGACAATGTGCTTAGGGTATTGCTATAGATGAGGTAGTTTGCAGGAATGTCACCTTTGCTGAAGGAGATGATAATGCATTTTTTGCATTAATTTTAAGACCATGACTTTGGCACTAGTCAATTGTCTGTGTAAGACCTTCTTGTAGGATGTTGACATCACTAGGGCTTTCAATGATCGCTCCCAGTTTGCAGTCATCAGCAAACTTTGCAACCGCAGACCTTTAATTTTAGCCTGTACTTTGGAGAAGTAGATTCTGGACATAGGGATCCCAGAACCAATCACTGTGGAACACCACTGGTTACAGGTATGCTGGAGGAGATGGAGTCCCCTATTTTGACTGTATGAATTCTGTCAGTGAGCCAGTTTGCAACCCACCTGACAATATATGGCTCGATACCAAGCTGGGTGAGTTTATCAATGATGCCTGAGTTGGGGACTGCCTAAGTCTAGGTAGGCCATATGCACAGATTTGCCGCAGTCTAGGGCTTTGGTGACTGTCTCGAAGAAGTCCATCAAGTTTAACTGGCATGATCTCCCCTTGACAAAGCCAAACTGGGTGGGGTTCAATATTTGGAGATTTCCTATATCTTTGTTAATAAGGTCCACGATGATTCATTCCAAGGCCTTACAGATAAGGCTGGTCAGGATAATGGGTCTGTAGTTCCTGGGGTCAGTGGATACATCTCCTTTGTGCAAAGGACGGTAGCTGTTTTCCATTCCACTGGGATGAAGCCAGTGCTTAGTCTGTAATTGAAAAGTGTGCCCAATGGTAATGCTAATTTCTGTTTTAACCCATGTAGAACACAGCCTGGGGTGTTGTCTGGTCCCATAGAGGCTGTGTTTTTGGCCTTGGAGAAGACGTTTAAGACCTGCCCCAAAGAGATACTAAGGGGGACAGGTGTTAGGGATGCTTTGGTGTATATGTGGCAGGAACAGAGGAGTCAGGTTTTCACAGAACCTCTCAGATAGTGGGTTTGCTATATCCACAGGATCTGTATATGTAGTACTACTAACTATGAGTTCAGAGCAAATCTGGGCCTTGATTTTCAGGTTACAGATATAACTAAAGAATGCCTTGTGGTTATCCTTAGTTAGGGAAGCTAATTTGGTTTCATAGTTAGCTTTGGAGGACTTCACTAGGAGTCTTATTTGCTAGTTTAAGTTGAGGAGGGAGTGTTTCCAGTTTTGAGACAATTTCTTCCTACTCTTAGACAGTAATTTCTTTCTCTTGTTGTATAGCCTATTAATGGCAGTTGTCCACCAGACAGGTTTGTTTTTCCTTGAAGATCTTGCTTTGGTTCTATAAGGTACGGCATAGTCAATACAATTGTACAGGTGCTCGTATAAAGCATTGGTGTACAACTCAGCATAGGTGTTTGTTCCATCAGTGCAGGGAGAGGCTATGAAGCTATTTATGCTGTCATATAAGAAGTTATAATTGGCCTTGGAGAAGGTTTTTAGTCTAGTTGTTGCTAAGGTTGTTTTTAGAGAGTATTTTTATGCTGGGAATTTTGTTTTAGTGATATTGCCTAAAAAAGGCACTATGGGGGTGCCATAAGCTTAGCCAGTCACCAAAAATCCCAGGGGTGACAGATGAAGACCATATCTAGCAAAGCATTGAGGTCTGTCAACCATGTCATCATAGCCTAACAGATACTGGATCCCCTTTGAATGACACCAGAAACTAAGCCAATTGTTGAAGTCAGTCATTTTTTTGTTTGTATTGAGGTATCATCCTAGGTGTTGGTAAACTTCTGCTTAAGGCTAGGGACATACCTGCCTGAAACACATAATCAGAGAGCTCAGTCATGTCTTTCTTCATATAGTCCAGTGAGGTACTTCCCAAGTTGTTTACACCAACATGGACTATGACAGAATCATAACATTGCCTGTTATTGAGAGACTTGAGTGTGTGTGTGATGTGGTGGATCCTGGCACCTGACAGACAGCTGACCATGAATTTTCCTTATCCAGCCTGGTGAGAGGGACATCTGTGTGGCTCACAACTGAGTCGCCTATGACTAAGATGTTTGTTTTTGTGTTATGCCTTAAGGGCTTGACTGGTGCGACACTGGTGGTATGTGTACTCTCTTCTGCAGAGGATGTATTACGTGAACCGTGCTTGTGTTTATGTTTGGGAGGTCTATGATGTTTAGCTAAGCTTCTGGTAAGGACCTCCACATATGTAGGTTGATTAGGTGCAGGAGGTGAGATGTGCATGCTAATAACCTGCTTAGTATCAGATGAACCGACTGGTGAGCGAGAGAGCCTGGATTCTGGATTCTTGATATAGATGCATCTGTCACATGATGAATTTGTGTGGACTAGAAGAAGTGGGTTGCCACTGTAAATGAGGCAATTGCTACAGTGTCTCAAGATGCCCATGTCAAACAGGCTGGCTGGAGAAACTGTGGGAAATTGTCTATCCATAATGCTAGGTAAGTTGATGTGGTCAGAAAACAGGGAGAGAACAGGAAGGAGCAGGTGAAGTAGAGGACAGGAGAAGTGGACAAAAAATAAAAAAGGACTAGTGGGTAGGATCTGTATTGGTACCTCAGGAGCTTCGCTGAATGCATCACCTGTCAGTGAGGGACAATCACAAGAACTCTCTGATGGAATACCAGCAGAGTACTAAGGGCAAATTTGCAGATAGAAGTGTTTGCATCTATAACCACCAAAGGTGCCCACCACTCCAAGGACCGCCAAGTCTTTTTAAGATGGTCACTGCATCATTTAAAGAAGAATAGTGCACTTTGGAGTCTTTCTTAACCATGTAATCACTTACTGACAGACCAGCTGGGTGAGGTAGGTAGAGAATCCGACCCTTTGAGGTAATCAAATGCTGCACGGGTGGTAGGGGGTCAGAATAGGTCCTTGATCCAACTTAGCTGGATTAATTTTGAAATGGGTTCAAAAACTATGTTTTCCTTGCCATTAACTGAACTTAATTTTTTGCAACTTTGAACCATGGACTGAGTGCTGGACTTTATGGAGAAAACTTTGGTAAATCCTTGGATGATAAAGTTGGCTCCTGTTTA
>NC_056745.1:842308154-842398287 GCF_019279795.1 Protopterus annectens
TTTTTTAAGAAAGTGCTCATTACTTATGTGGCAGTGTGATTCAGTATTGTAACCCTCATTTACATAGGATTGCCTAGTAATGCTTAGTTACATATCTTACACGGAGCTTCCCCCCCTTGACAACCACTAAATGGAGGCCATATTGTTTTTGCTCTGCAAGTCCCTCCATTGACATTTCATGTAATATATAAATCCCACAATTGTGGGCTTATAAGCTTCGGTTTTCAGTTTTAGGTAGCGCACCCGTTTGGCGCGGTGTGCGCTACAGTTAAACACATAAATCCGTGAAAAAAAAGTGATATAACTTTTTTTTGCAACACGTTTTCATGCCAATGGCCACATATTTGGCCATTGGCATGCTTAATGTAACAAATGCACCCTTTATTTGGAGCTGACATAGTCCGTTTTATTTTGCAGAAATGTACTCAGTTGTCAGCTGAGTACATTTCTGCAGCTAACACGTCCGTTACACGGACTGGTTTGGGCTTCGTGGATCGCTCACATACCTCATTTGCATATCTTGGAGCTGCAAATGAGGTATTGAGCATTTCCACGCCCACTCCGTGTAAGAGACGTGTTAGCTGTCTCTTACACGGAGATTTGGGCTGTTGCTGAATCAGGAGGCTTACACGGAGGCTTACACTACTCTTAAACTCCGTGTAAGCCTTCCTGAATCTGGCCCACTATCTCAAAAATCATATCTGCCCCTGCAACCTCATAACTAAACCACCTAAAATAGCAACTATATCTCTGTTCTTTTAGCTTACTACTTTTTTTACTCTAATTTCCAACTACAACCTTTTGGTATAGTTTTTGCTACATTTCCTGTATTAATTTTCTACAGCTGAATTTTGTTGGACAGCACAGTGGTGCAGTGGTAGCATTGTTGCCTCACAGCAAGAGGTTCTCCTGTTTGATTCTCAGCTGGGGTGCCTTCTGTGCGGTGTCTGCATGTCCTCCCTGTGTTCATATGGGTTTCCTCCGGCTGCTCCGGTTTCCTACCATACTATAAAGACATGCATCTGGAGTGTTTCTCCCTGGGCTTCTCCTGATAATTGGCTTTGTTCCACGTTGGGCTTTTCTGGTTAGCAAATGTTAAATAAATAAAATAAATTCTGCACAATGTTGACCTCTTTTTATGTACACTAGCTCTTTTTAATTCCAATATAGCCTGTCTACAAATGTACTCTGAAATTTCTGTATTTGTAACTTGTATTTTCTCTGCATAACATTATAGATGTATGTATTTTATTTTATTTTTGGAGCTTTTCTCACTGGGCCATCCCGGTCAACAAATGTCAGTAAATAAATAATAATAAATAAAGAATACCTCTTTCCTGTTCTTTATTCTTATTTTTTTGGAGTGTGGCCTACCTCTGCATTGGTTGCATTATTAATTTCCCTTGCTGTCCTCTTTGAGATCAACTGAATGCCTTCTAAAGTTGTCTCACTCTCATCCACTGAAAACTCTTTTAACAACAACAACCTGGCTTCTTCGAATATATGGCTCCATCTTTGTTTCAAGTCATGTGACAATGACATGGTTTAATCCTAAAAGAAACTAAAATGTTTATAACTTTGGACTCTTTCATTTTTATATATATATATATATATATATATATATATATATATATATATTAATTTTTAGGGGGGAGAGGGGGTGGCAGATGGAAGAGGTGGCCTGACCTTGATGCTTGCAGAAAAGGAAAAGACTTTATGCCCCCCCCCCTTGACTTTCAGCAGTTAAGCTGTTAACTAACTATAAGTGCTTATGTAATACATACATACATACATACATCATTTTTATACTGCTTTTGTTTACTGGAAAAGTCCCATTTTCAGTGGATGCCCGGGGAGAAATGCTCCATTTTACAGAACTAGTAAAAGGCAGTTATATAAGATTTACATAATAAATGTATATACATACATACATATACAGACTATTAATGATATGACAGTTAATCAAAAAATAAATGTACTTACATAGAATAGCAAACTAACATACATAGGATTGTAATATGACAGTTAATGAAAACATGACAGTTAAATGAAGAATACGGAAAATAAGAGAGAGTGAAGTAATTATAGGATGAAGATGGTTACAAATTATGAAGGAGTATTGAGGAAGTCCAGGTAAAAGGAACATAGAGATATTAATGGAGAGGGATAGATGATAGATAGTTAGAGATTGTGAAGAAGTAGCTGATTTGGCCAGTTACATTAAAGAGTGGTGACAGTAAGGATTTGGAGAGTATCCAGGAACATCACATGTACAGAGCTGGCAATTGAGTAGGTTGGACTTTATTTGAGTTTTAAATTATTTTGGGGAGTGTTCTTGTTATATTGCTAGTGAGATGGAGTTCCAAGATTTAGTGTGGTGGTGGGAGAGTAGTGAGTTGCTAGCAGAATCTTTGGGTTTGGATAAATGTAATAAACAGGCATTTGTCCGATGAACGCAGTGGCCTAGAAGGGTTATATGTATGAGGAAGGAAATGGATAGACAGTTGTTAGGTTTATACACAATATTATGGATTTGTGGAAGTTGTGAGTAGGTTAGATAATGTGGGAATTCCGGCCACTGTAATTCCCTTAGGGCAGCACATTGTTGGGTTCTGCTTAGAATGTTGGTGGCTGGTCTTTTAGTAAATGAATCATGCTATTTTGTAGTAACATTGCTCAAGGTTGTTTAGGAATACATTAGCGTAAGCAAGAGGAGTTAAGAGGCAAAGTATCTTCTTTTTGTGTCTGAGAGGAGGGGTAGATAGAAAGAATGTAGCTTTTGGGGTATTTTTTTCATTGTATTTTGCTTTGTGTGTGTCACATTTTAGGCTCTCATCTACACATATGCCTAGTAGTTTAGTATGTGTGACAAGTTTGATTTTTGTTTTGTCGGATGAGGTAACTGATATGGATTAGTTTGAAGTAAATAGGATTAGTTTGGATTAGCATGAGTCAAGGAATAGCTGGGCAGATATCATCCAAGTTTCTATTGAAGAGATGACTCCTAGCTAAGTACTTGTACTATGTTTTTTTTTTTTTTTTTTTTTTTTGCGATCCAGATAACTGTGGCGTCATTTGCTTACTCTACTAGGGATGCATTTTTACAGGCTTTATATAGGTCTTTGATGAAGATGTCAAAGAAAATGGGTCCCAAGACTTATCCTTGTGGTACACCAACTGGGACGGGGAGGTACTATGAAATGTCTTTTTATCACGTGACAGCTTGAGCTTTATTTTGGAAGTAAGCACAGAACCATGATTTAACAGTGGTGTTCAGTCCTAGGTTATGAAGTTTGTGTAGAAGACTAGAGGGTGAGACTGTGTGAAGGCCTTGGATAAATCAAGGAATATAGCAGATAGTAGGTTTATGTCATTCTTGTTTTTGCTTACTATATTGGTGAAACTAAGTAAAGTGATAGAGGTACTGTGGTGGGGTCAGAAGCCATGACGAAATGAAGAGAGGAGGTTATTTGTTGTGAGGTAATGTAAGAGTTGTGGCTGTTTGCATTTTTCAAGTACTTTTGGTAGAGGGGAGAGGATGGCAAGGGGTCTGTATTTGGAGATTTCAGACGAATGTCCTCCTTTGTGGTAGGAAAAAATGTGTTTATTTTTCCAGAGGGTAAGGACATGTGCTTCACTGATGCAGTAATTTATTACAATTGAGATGGGGTAGTCTATTTCTTCTGCAGCTATCTTAAGGTATTTGCCAGGTAGAGTGTCAGGGGTTAGGTCAGTGGGGTTCAATTTAAGTAATATTTTTTTTTTTTGTAAGTAGTAGGGACTAGCTGAAAGGAGAGGTTATGAAGAGGAATGGTTGGCATTTTGAAGTAGTGATGAGACGGACTGAATTAAATGAAAGTTGAAAGCTTCAGCACAGTTAGCAGAGTTGTGTTAGTGATAAGTGTAGGAGATGGCCGAATGGTACAGCCAGGACTGAACTGCTGTTGTATAGTAGGATCAGAATGTTTGGGTATTTTTGTAGTTTTCATGTTGTAGGTCAGTGTAGTATGCTTTTTTTTAATCTAACTTTATTTGACTTTTAGTTTGTTTTTTTGAGTTCTCTGAACTTCTGGAGATTTGTTAGTGTTTTATTGGCTAGCCATGTATTCCAGCCTGTATCTGTAAGTCTCAAAAGATGTTTTGCATTTCTAGACAACCAGAGGGTATGTTTGGCCCTACCTCTCTTTTTTTGGAGTTGAGTAAATTCATTTAGGATGTTTAAGAAAGTAGAATTATAACAAGCTACTGTGTCATCTAGTGGAATGTATTTTAGAGCATTCTGGTTAATATAGTTTTAGATAGGAGATTAAGGAATCTTTGTTGAAATGTGTAAGGTTATGTACTATGGTGAACTGTGGCTGCTTTTGAATATCAGTTTGCTTTCTTATTACTTAGGTAGGAGATGATCACTTATGGTATCTGGAAAGGTACCTGAGGTAAAGATTTTGTGAGGCACAGAGGTAAGAATCCAGTCAATTAATGTTCCCTTAGTGTTGCTTTTATTATAATGGGTAGAAGTGGTGATTAGCTGTGAGCGATCAGAGATTTATTGATTGGTTAGGTGAGTTCGAGGAGCAAGAGAGAGAGGGAGAAGGAGAGTGAGAGTCAATTTTAAAATCACCCAGTATATATATATTTCTTGGGAGATGTAGAATGAGACCCAGCTGAAGAAGTATTCTGTAATTGACAGATTATCACCAGGTGGCAAATAAGTACGTGTAATGCATAATGTCTGGTTTTGGTTGTGTTTGACGGTAGTTATAAGAATTTCTGCCTTACCATATTATGGAGGGTTTAGTGATGAACAGGTAAGCTGCAGGGAATTTTTGTATCCTCGGCTGGGGTGCCTTCTGTGCAGAGTCTGCATGTCCTCCCTGTGGTCGAGTGGGTTTCCTCTGGGTGCTCCAGTTTCCTCCCACATCCCAAAGACATGCTGTAGGTGGATTGGACACTCTAAATTGGCCCTAGGTGTGAGTGTGTGCATGTGTGTGCCTTCTGTGGAAGGTTGGGCGCCGGGCTGGCAACTCGACACTGTAAAAAACTCCACTGCCAATCATGAGCAGACAAGTGATCCGCTGTGGCAACCCCTAATCGGGAAAAGCCGAAAGAAGAAGAAGATTTCAGTTGGACCAGCCCTTTTATTTTGTCTGCCTGCTCATAGTATATTACAGTTTGGTGAGGAATTTCATTATCTTTTGTGTCTTTTTTAAGTCTGGATTAACATTTTCTGGCTTGTATATGTTAAGAATTTTAAATATAAAAAGGTGGGGAGGGGGTTGTCTCCCTTAAGATATGTTCCTGTAAATAGGGAAATATGTAAATGTGTCAGATTAATGGGTCGGGAGATGAAGTTGAGCAGATGTTATTTTTGCTCATTAAGTTGTGTAAAATTATACTGACTAACTGAAGAATGACTAGAGGATTGGACCCCTAGTGCAGCAATGCAAATCCAATGGTTACACCATTGGACCAAAAGGGAGCTCATTCATGATGCTTGACTTAAGATAACGTTTTTGAACATAGGGTTTGTGTGAATGAAAGAGTTGAGTGTGTTCCACACACTTCCCCCGACATGCCCAGTAATGAGATGGGTGAATGTGTAAACGTGTATATATATATATATATATATATATATATATATATATATATATATATAGATAGATATATAGATATATATATATATATATATATATATATATATATATAGATATATAGATATATATAGATATATATATATATATATATATAATATATATCTATACACACACACACACACACACAAATGTATATATTAACTGTAGTATATAAACATATACATATACCCATATACATATATATATATATATATATATATATATACATATATATATATATATATGTGTGTATGTGTGTGTATATATATATATATATATATATATATATATATATATATATATATATATATATATATATACATTTATCTACCTAAGTTATTTGAAACTTTAGTAGATCAGCAGTGTAAATATCAACAAAAAAGGTTGGCCAAAATAAATAAATAAATAAAATAAAAATTGATAGTCCAGTGGACATGCTTCAAGATGTACCATTGGAGCATACAAATTAAAATCAATATTTTTTTTTTCAGGGGGGGGGGGGCAAGCCTTCCTGTATGGGCGGAACATTCTACCCCCAATAATTAAATATACTTTGAGATCATACCATAACAAAAACGGACATATACCCCTATCTTGGCATTATGCTGATCTTACACCAGTGTCAATCAACTACCCTGTTGACCACATTTATTAGGCAGGAAAGCTGATTACTTTTTTACAAGTCAACCATTTTATCCAGACCCGCATGATATATATATATATATATATATATATATATATATATATATATATATATATGTATGAATATATTTCTTTTAATCACTTATGAATTTTGCTTGAATAGAAAATATGCTCAATGAGTTCAGCGTTGGTTACTCTTATCTGTGATCAGCTAAAACAACTCAAAACCTTTGCTTTTATGGGGGGCAGGACCACATAACACTACTGAATCCATAGTCGTATAACTGCCCTCCCACCATTGAGAAGCTGTGTTTTTAAACTCACTGTCTCAATAGTTGCCCACCCTTTTTGTTAATTTGACCACAAAATTCCTTCTCTCTCCTCTTTCACTGGCTGTTACCATTTTGTGAAGTCACTCCCTCTTTAGCTATTTAGCTATTTAAATTCATTGGCCCTACCACTGTATTCCATCGAGCTAGAATACTAAGTGCCCATCCCCATCGAATCAGTGTTGCTCTTTTAAAATTAGTGGCTGTCTCCTTGGACTACTAAACTTTGAGCCCCCCCCCTCCCCCCTTTAATCCTAACTGTTTAGGGCACACTGCATTTCTTAGGATATTAACCTTTTTTTCCATCTTACCTTTAAAATCTGTAACATCTGATCTATGACCATCAATCAGTGGTGGCTGGTGACTTCAAATCAAAGGGGAGCCACAGGAGACACCTTAATGAGGTGGGGCCAACTAGAAAGGGGTGGGGTTAACTTCACGAGGCAGAGCTGTGTTACAGTGGGAACAACACTGATCATGCTTCGCATTTTATGTAAAATAACTTCTCAATCACTATTGCACATGCTAAATGGTCTAACAAATACTAGACTAAATCGCATTTCAGAGCTAATGAGGTGTATCGGTTATGTTATAACAGCACAAAACATAAACATCTCCAAGTGGCTGGTCTTGACTGCATGAAACTATTATGAGTACACATGATATACTAAACATGCATTGTACTGTATCAGGTAATCTACATTTTGTACAATGCCAAGTGAAAAGTAAGAAGATTTGGAAATCCTACTGTATTATCTTAATTTATTATTTGCAATTCAAGGTTACTCCAACATCTAATGTGTCAGTGGTTCTGAGTGACAGTGACACAGGCTTGTATGACAGTTGACTTTACCAAAATACACATTAATCTTGCAAAGCTAGAATTACAGCAGTATACAGCAGGGCCATTCAACCCATTTCATTCACAAACAGCCCTCCCTCCCCATTACCGAAGAAAAGTATCTGCTTTGACCCTATCAGGATTAAAGTAGAAATAATAGTAATGGGTAGGTAACATATGTGTATTCATTTCATTTAGTTGACAGAAACATTAGTCACAACTTACGTGTGCCACTTCACCTTGCACAAATACATATTTAATATTATTTTACTTTTGTTTACCCAGGTTGTCCAACTGTCTTTAGTCACAAAATGTATTTTCAGCATTAGTCTGGGGAGAAAAGGTCTAACGTATTACTAAGATTTTTAAACAGACATTTGGTATCTATATATATAGGACTACTTCTGTTTGTTGAAAACACACTTTTTCGACAAACAAAAGATCAAACCCACTTTTAAGTGAAAGTGCACTACATCAACAGTGCACTTTCGCATAAGCCGATTTACTGAAGCACATTACAGTGGGGATAAGGAAATATACCCTTTTCCCCAATGTAGTGTGATCTCAGAGTTAGTGTATTTTAATAGGAGGTGTGGGAGGGGTGCAGTGGGGCTTGCCCCTATGCAAAATAGTGTTTAAAGTAGTTTGTTTTGAATTAGCTTTTGCAAAAGTGCACTTTCGATGTAGTGTGCTTTCGCTTAAGTAGGTTTTTACGTTTCTTGTTCGAGATTGTGAAATTTTGGTCACATAACGTAGACCCATACATATATATATATATATATATATATATATATATATATATAGACAGATATAAAATAACATGCATTAAGAATAGCTCATACATTTGAAAATTAGATTACTTTCATCTGGAAGTACAGACAACTATTACAGTCTTCCAAAGCCAGAATTACAACAACAGTAAACAGCTGGGCCAGTTGTTTCATTCACGTTTAGCCCCAATCTCTCTTGGCCACCCCACCCACAGTATCTGATTTGATCCTGTGAGGTTTAAAGACAAAAAAGGATAAAGACAACATTATTATTAATATATGTTTTTCACATAAACAATAGTCAGAGTTCACAGCTTGTGGTTGATCTTAATTCACACAGATGTAAATTACTCTTTCAAAGCAAGTCAGTACAACATTAAGGTCAGTCATTTCGGTCAGACATATTAGGCATAGCACCCCAGCCTTAATGCCTACCCACAGTATCTGCTTTGAGCCTGCAAGGTTTAAAATAATGAAGAGAGCAGACAATGGTAACATTACTTTATTTCTTTCACATCACATAGTCAAGAGCTTGAAGGTGATCTTACTTCAGTTCACCCATACACACTTTAGTCATGCAAGGCCAGAGTTTCAGCAACACAACATCCTACTCTATCTTGATTGACCCTGAAAAAAGATATTAGGTTAAGAAAAAAACATTTCGTCCACAAGCAGCCCCCAAAACACACTGCATACCTATTATTTATTTGACCCTTGCTTGGATATTATAGTAAAAAAAAAAGAAAGTCATCAACAACCCCCAGAACACACATACCACTAGTATCTGGTTGACCCCTCCCAGCAAAAAAATGCAGAAAGTATCTGGTTGGCCGTGCCAGGAAAAATAATGTTGGGGGGGGGGGTCATTTATATGTAGCCTTCCTTGACTTCTCTTACCGTAACGTTTGATTCTGAGTCTCACTCAGAATCAAAAAAATAAGCCGATTGATAGATTTTCTCTTTTTAAAATGATTTTCTCTCTCTCTCTCTCTCTCTCTCTCTCTGTCTGTCTCCCTCACAACTTAATTATGTCCAGTTAAAGTGTGGAAAGAGAATGCAAGAGTAACTTGACTAATCAGCAGCCACATCACGTACTCAGATTATGTGACAGGCTGCTGACTTAACAGTCCTGTTAGCCTCCATTTTCCTGTGGTTAAAATAGCAGTGGCTTCTGGGCAACTTTGTTGATGCATGCAGTCTTCTCAATCCAGACTGTTTTAAAAAACGTACTACTACGAGTTCTGCATCACATCACTTCTTTGGCTTTACACACTAGTTTGCAGTTCGAACTGCTACTGATGTGTAAAAAATACTAATTAACTTCTTTATGAGAAAACTTGGGGGGGGTGGCTACAGCCCTGCAGTCCAGTACCATCAGCCGGCCTTGCCATAAATCATTAGAGAACCCACATTCTGCTACTCTATAATAACCTTGGGACTAGTGCTTCTGATTTGCTCCTAATACGAGAAGGAGAACAGGGTAATTAGTTCCTGGAGACTGCTAATCACCAGAAAGCCTGATAACTGCTTCATACATGCCAGCTTGAAATTTATGCTACTGTCTACTGTGAAAAAAGGAGCACAGGACATTGATTCCTGACTGTCTCTTACTGGGCAGTGGGTGTCTGTGTGAGGCCTTTCTTATCTTAGGATTAGAACTACCATTTTGCTTCTGGTGAGAGAAGAAGCAAAACGACATTGTAGCCCAGCAGGGTGAAGCTGTGGTGAGACCAGCACTAGTAGTAGCTTAGTAGTAATCAGTTAGGTGAATCATCACTAGTCATCATTCTTGACAAAGTTAATTCTTTCTTTTCAGTAAGTACTGCTTGACTAGCTGCTGTCTAACCTAACTTCAGAATATCTCCATAAGTATTGTATCCATAAATCCTTTTCATAGTGTCTTTTTCAGAGAATGCCAAAATGAAAGTACTTCTGACATAGCAAATCAAAACCAAGAAAACCTAAAGGTTTTCCTGCTCACTGCTAGGAGTTTAAACAATAAACCTATAAGCTCTCCTCACCATGAGAATGCTGATGTTTGTGGAGTCACTGAGTCATGGTTTAAAGCTGTAGACAGTACACCAACAGTGCAAGGCTGTAGTGCCTTCCACACATTTAGGCCACCTACTACACAGACAGAGACTAAAGGTGGAGGTTTCTTGATTTACATCAAAAATAAATATACCTGAAATCTGATCAAACTGGAAAATGCACTTCAGCTTCTCCATGTTCAAATCACTACAGGCAAAGTACCATACCACTTCCCAACAAGCTATAGATCCCCCTGTATGACCTAGGAAACCCATAATTCATATTTAAGCTTACCAGAAAATCTCACCGGCCATCCCAATACCATTTTCCTAGGAGACATTAATTACCCCCATTGTTATCTGGGAATCATACATGATATAAAATGTGCAGGCACAGAAATTCCTGGATTTTGTAAATACAAACTACCTGGACAAGATTGTCATTACAACAACCAGGGTCAAAATATACAGGATCTGGTCTTCATTGATATGGGAGAGCACTGCACACCCCCTCAGTGTAAAGTCCTCTCTGGTAAGGTCAGACCACAAAATGTTCTTCTTTGAAGTAAAAAGTAAAACGTGAACCCCAGACTCTGCTACAGTTTGCTGTGAGGGAAAGGTTGGTTTGCTACTGTTTGTTGTATTTTGTATTACTTTATTGACTTTTTCTATTTTGTATACTGTGATTTGTTTTCTTTACAGTGTGTTTTACTTGTATTCTGCTTTAACTGCATATTAGAACTTGAAAAGAGACCACAGCTCTGTCTCTTGTGAGTCAGCCAGAAATGTTTCCACCCGGTTACTGCTGTGTTCTTAAACACCACTGTCTTTCCAGTTGCCTGCCCCTTATGTTAATTTGACCATATATCTCATTTCCTCTCTGCTTTTACTGACTGGTGACAGTAAGCACAAAATTATCATTTTGTGAAATCAGTCCCCTTCAACTATTTAAATTTATCGGCCATCCTACTGTATTCTGTAGTACCAGAACACAAAAGTGACCACCCCCTTTCAATCTATCTTGCTGTTTTAAAAATAGTGACTCTCCACTAAAAGTTAACTTTTTAGACGGATAAAACTTAAGTTACCTACTTTCACATGTAACTCCTCTAGTGCACACTGCAGTGTTTAGGATAAACCATTTTTTCATCTTACCTTTAAGTATATATTGCAAGACCACCAGTTATTGGAGAGCCCACATTCTGCCTCTCAGTAGTCATCGTCATATTAGTGCTTCTGTTTTCTCCTGGTGAGAGAAGGAGTGCAGTTACATTATTTCCTGGAGACTGCTGATCACCAGGAAGCTTAATAACTGCTTTATAGGTGACAGCTTGGAATCTGTGCTTATATTCTGATCCTGGTGAGAGTAGGAGCAGAGTGCATTGATTCCTGACTCTTTCTGGTTGGAGAGTGAGTGTCTGTGCTTAACATACCTGATTGGTCTGTTTGCTATTTGAGGCATTTACCAGAAAAAGGCTACAAGCCTGCAGACCCTTGCATCATCTGGGACAAGACTGTGGATCACCAAACAGGCCGTGGCCTGCTTTTCTTCTTGGGATTGGTGCTAACATTTTGTTTCTAGTGAGAGAAGAAGAAGAAAAGGAGAATATTGTATTCCAACAGAGTGAAGCTGTGCTGAGACCAGCATTAGTAGTAGCCAGGCAGTAGCCATTCATACGACTCCCCTCTTTTCATCATTCTTGACAAGCTGATTCTTTATTTTTCAGTAAGTACTGCTTGATTTCTTTCTGACTTCATAATATCTGCCTAAATACTTCATCCTTATATTTTCAGGGTCTACGTATTAGTTTCCCATCAAGTGTTTGGCAGTGCTCTGTACAGACACAGACACCTTGAAGAAAATTTTTCCTGTAAAAGGAATATATAAGGAATAAGCTCCAGTAGTTAGTAATAATGACCATCTCTCCTGGAATGTATAAAGGTCAGTTCCCTGTGCTTTCTCCTATTAACCTGGTGAACTTGGACATTCTGAGGCAGTATAGCAACTCCCTCATGTACACAGACAACTCTCTCCTGTTACCTTCCAACACTCAGACTTGTGAGAGATGCACTTATATATCCAAATTGGAAGCCATGCATTCTCAAGCCAATACCGGAATAGGTGGTCAAGAGGAGAAGGTCAACACATGCACCACACCACATGAAATACATAGCCCTCCAGAACACCCACCATCACAACTGTCACATAGAAACACAAACCACACACCCACCCTCGTGAATGCTCTCATTAGAAATCTACCCAAACAGCAGAGATCTCCAAGGCAGAAGTGCACTCGACTACCACAGCACAAACCACAAGACACATAGCTCACCTACACAGTGTACCACTCAACCTAAGCCCCTAAGGCAAAACAGCTTGCTCAATACACTAATCATAGATGACTCAATAGTAAGGCACACTGATGTCCCACTCAGTAGGTTGACTAAGGAGAAGGTAACAATCAGCTGTCTCTCAGGTGCCAGAATCCGACACATAACACATGCACTCAGGTCACTCCACAACAAGTACAAGTATGACTCTGTCACTGTCCATGTGGGTATGAATGACCTGAGATGCACTTCCTTGGACTATATGAAAAGAGACATGGAGGACCTCTCAGATTATGTGGCCCAGGCAGGTATAACTGTAGCCCTTAGAAGCATCCTACTGTCACCCAGAATGATACCACAGTACAAGCAGAAAATGATTGACTTCAACAATTGGCTAAGGTTCTGGTTTCATTCTAAGGGGATCCAGTATCTGTCTGCTTTGGATGACATGATTGACAGACCTTGATGCTTTTGCCAGAGATGGCCTGCATCTGTCTCCCCTGGGTTTCTGGATACTGGCTAAGGCTCTTGCCAGCCCTATAGTGCCTTTTTTAGGCAATGTTCCAAAGACCAAATTACCACCGTAATAGCTATAAATGAATGCAATCTGAGGGTCATGCTGCTCAGTGCTAGAAGTCTAAATCTCAAGATGCACTTCCTCGAAGCACTCCTCAAAATAGAGAACATTGACATTTGTGCTGTAACAGAGACCTGGTTTAAAGCAGCAGAAAGCACCCCTGTGCTACCAGGCTATAACTCATTCCACACCTTTTGGCTCCAGAACATGGACTGAAGCTCCAAAGGTGGTGGCGTCTCCATATTCATAAAGGATATGCACACCTCCAGACTAGTAGCCCAGCATAACACATCTGAGATACTTCAGGTACAACTAACATTGAGTAAGATGGCGATTCAGGTCGTAGCCTGCTATAGGTCCCCAACCATGTCCCAATCCAATACTCTCATAATAGGTAACTTCAACTACCCATCCATCAATTTGGAAAACTACTCATGCACCAATACACTGGCCCAATGCTTCCTGGAATTCATCAGTTCAAGTGCCCTGGACCAGCTCATTCTTACCCTCACTAGAGGAGGCAACATCCTTGACCTGGTTATTACTAACATGGGAAACTGTTGCTCTACACCAATAGTCAATTCCTCCCTTTTTTGATCTGACCACAAACTAATAACCATGGAAATTCACATCTCACCCACACCCCCCGCGAAGGTAACCACCATGAAAAACTTCTCCAAAGCTGACTTTGAGCTCCTAAAAACAGAGGTGGCCTACTTCGCAGCACCCATGTCAGTGGAAAATAAATGCATGACTGCCGAATCATACACCAATGCACTGTACGACCACATACATAAATGCAAGGAACTATCCATACCCAACAGAACCAAGATGCTCTCCTCCCTAAAAAAGGAAGCCAATCTGGCGGTCCCCTGACATTAATAAACTCTACAACAGAAGGAAGAAACTGTTGCAGAAAAAGGTGAAGTCCCAAGACTGGAAAAGCTCCCTTATTATTCTCAACAAAAACTTGAGATCCCTCATCAAAACCTCTAAAGCCAGCTATAAAGGCAGAATTGCGGCAGACACTAAAAACAACCACAAAGCCTTCTATAGTTAAAGCAAGAATCTCCATAGCAATACCCAGGTTTCCTCTGAGTTACTGCACAATGGTACCTGCAATACTGAGCCAACAGATATCGCCAGCATGCTAGCTTTCAGATTCAGTGCCATCTTTACCCCTTTCTTTCCCCTAAAGGACCAATCACAATACCGGAGGAATGCCAGGCACCCAGCATTACTGCAACACAGGTTAAAGCTGCACTGTCCAAGGCCAAGAATACAGCTTCCATGGGACCCAACAATATCCCTGGACGTGTTCTACATGAACTTCAAACTGAACTGACATTACATTTGTATGCCCTGTTCATTCACAGCCTCACCTCAGGCTTTGTCCCTACCAAATAGCTCATTGCTACAGTCATCCCTCTCCATAAAAGGGCAGCAACTACAGACCCTAGGAATTATTGCCCCAGTAGCCTGACGAGTCTGATATGTAAGGCTATGGAGTGCATCATTATGGATCTAATTAACAAGGATACAGGGAATCTCCAAACTCTAGATCCCACACAATTTGGTTTTGTGAATGGTAGATCATACCTGCTCAACCTGGTTGACTTCTTTGAGTCAGTCACCAGAGCTGTGGATGAGGGCAAGGCAGTTCATACAGCCTACCTCGATCTTGCCAAGGCCTTTGATACCATGTCTCACTCAGGAATTATTGGTAAACTCACCAAACTAGGCATCAACCCCTATATCACTAGGTGGGTTGCAATTTGGCTCACAGATAGAACCCACAATGTGAAAGTAGCAGACTCCAAGTCAGTCTGCTGACCAGTCATGAGTGGAGTCCCACAGGGATTGGTCCTGGATCCTCTCATGTTTGGCATCTACTTCTCAGAAGTCTAGGCCAACATAGAGAGGATCTGGCTGACCAAGTTCACAGACGATTGCAAGCTGAGAGCCATTATTAACTCCCCAAGTGATGTAGACATCCTACAGAAAGGCCTCACTGAGACCAATGACTGGTGTTGAAACCATAGCCTTAAGCTTAATGTCAAAAAATGCGGCATCATCCCCTTTGATAAAAACTCAGTTCCCACTAATTACCACATCGTTGGGAGCCCACTGAACACTGAAGCCGTTATAAGAGATCTGGGGACACAGGTTGACAGCAACCTCTCCTTCAACCATCACATTGCCACTGTGGTCAGAAAGTCCTTTTATGTGGCACATCTCATTACCAAGGGTCTTGCATCCAGGAAAGAAAGAGGTCATCATCTGTCTCTACTCTTCCTTCATTAGGCCAATCATTGAGTATAATGCCCCATTTGGCATGTACCTCACTAGACACATGCAACAGCTGGAAAGGCCACAAAAGTACCTCACAAAGAGGAACTTAGGCCTTAAACACATGTCCTACATGGACAGACTCAAAAAATTCCAGCTGTTCTGTGTCTCATATTGTCTACTAAGAGGCGATTTCTGCTTAAACCATGTCTGACCCAGCTCTGTTAGAAATGCTACATCTAAAGAAATCCCAATCCCTCCTCACCACACACTCCAGAGACCTCAACCTCATTAC
Organism: Protopterus annectens; assembly: GCF_019279795.1. Taxonomy (NCBI): domain Eukaryota; kingdom Metazoa; phylum Chordata; order Ceratodontiformes; family Protopteridae; genus Protopterus; species Protopterus annectens. Next base: position 842,323,892 of record NC_056745.1, read on the forward strand.
CACAACCAACAGAACATGCTGGAGGGACAGGTTCATAACCCAGAGACTGCCCATGCTCTTGAATAGACTTCCCATACATGTCAAGCAGAGCACCTCACTGACCCTCTTCAAGAGAAATCTTGATGAGTGGATGGGAAATAGAGAGTTCAAACTGAAGAAACCAAAGAATAAACCCAAAAAAGCAACAAAAGTGGCGACTGGAAGGTGAAAACTGTGAAGTCCAACAAAATCCTCAAAATGTAAAAGTTAAGCACACAATTTTATTTGAATCACTTTTCGTCCAGCTAGTAGCCAGACTTCTTCAGACAACAAGATAAACTAAACTACTACATCTACTAAAAAATAGCACACATTAGGAAAGCCTTAGGGCTATGTACGTTTTTTAAAATAAGTAAATAAGTATTTATGATACAATATTATATATTTTTTAACATGTATTTATATGTGTGTTTAAACTGGAGGAATGTATTTTATTTCACTTTTGAGGAACCTGTTTCTTTATAGTGGTTTCCCTACCAATTAATCAATTTGTACAACAAATGATTTAGATGAAGTATAAATGGAGCTGGATGTAGTAGTTTATTTTATCTTGTTGTCTGAAGAAGTTTGGCTACTAGCTGGACGAAAAGCGATTCGAATAAAATTGTGTGCTTAACTTTTACATTTTGTGGATTTTGTTGGAAATAGAAAGTTCACCCCGGGGATCACTCAAGTGGCTGTACTTGATAGAGGCACTGGGAACTAACATTGGGTGGCACGATGCCAGGGCACATCTATTGGCTAGGCTTGTAAAGCCTCCAGGGCCATTAGCCTAGTACACACCTATGAACCTATGAATCCTTGAATGTTCAGAAAGTACTCTAAGGCCAACATTCTACTGCTGAATGATAACTTTGCAAAATTTCAAGTCCCCATAAACCTTGAGAATACTTCTGCCTACACAGAAATGTTCACAGAAACTCTATATGAGCATGTTAATAGCTGCAAAGAGGCAGTTGTACCTACCAGGTATAAGTACAGAACTAACTCAAAAAACAAGCTACCCTGGTGGAATCACAACATTAATAGGCTGTATAACAGAAGAAAGAAAATCATGGCAAAAATTAGGAAGTATAGCCCCCAGCAAGATAAAAACACTCTCATCAAACTAAACAAGCACCTCAGAGGACAAAGTCTCCCAAAGACAAATTTGAGGTAAATGTGGCCTCCCAGTTCAAAGACAACCACAGGACATTATTTAGGTATGTCTGCAGCCTCAGAGGAATTCACAGTTGTGTGCATAACTCATTGTTAGTGGAGCCACCTTTACTGAGCCAGAATATATAGCAAACCTCACGGCAGACAAATTTAGCTCTAACTTTACCTCTCCCCCACCTTCCTTCAGGAAATACCATCAAATATAACCCCCCTACTCTCACTAGGAAACAGGTCCTCAGTGCTCTCTCTAAGGCCAAGAACACTGCATCAATGGGCCCAGACAGAATCCCAGGATGCCTTCTAAATACCTTGAAACATGACCTATCAGGTCCTCTGGAAGTACTATTTAACTGTAACCTTCAAACAAGCTTAGTGCCTCAGGAATGGAGAATAGCAACAGTCACATCTCTGTACAAAGGTGGGCCATCTACAGACCCTGGAAGCTACAGACCAGTATGTTTCATTAGCGTCATATGTAAAGCTATGGAAAGAATTATCATAGAAATGAGCAATAATGATATAGGAAATGACTTTCAAGATGGCAGCACACTGATCAACAGCTTAACTTCAGCTCTCCCAGTGTGAAAAAGAGAAACTGAGGAACAACAGCCAATGATATTGTCAGCTTATGTAAAAATAATTTACTGGCTGTTAAGTACATTGCCTGGATGCTAGCAAAGAAGAAATTTAGAGAACATGAAAGAAAATCAACTACAAAAGTTGAGGAGAAAACACTGTCTTTGAAGAATTCTGCAGCTGTTTAGCTAAAATCAGGTCAAGCTCCAGCTTTGTTATAACTGATAGGTTGTAATAATTTAGATGAAAAATAACTCAATGTGCTTAGAGTTGATTAAAATAAATGAAACATTGAAGGAGTATATCAATGCAGATAACATGGTGGAAAATGGAAGTTTAAACAGCTATTCAAAGGTACCGATAAAACTGCAAAAGTCAGAGGTCAAAATGAAGAAAGGCTGGCTGAGTATTAGACTGCTCATGAAGTGGTGTTTCAAAAAATTGTAGAGATAGAGGACAGAGCAAGCTGAAAAACTGAGATTTTCTGCTGTATCAGAGAAACTGGATGGAACAGACTGTATGAATTTTAAGAACATACAAATAAATAACTGGACTATTATTCCATTTGATAATTGAAATGGCATATTATATGCATGCTCCAAACCTGGACATAAAAAATCATCCAGGACCTGTATTAGTAAAGTTGCAATCATACCAACAGAAAGAGTTGATCCTGACAAAACTGTGGCAGAAGGGCAAAGTATTAAATGCTGGAGACAGTAGAGTGTTTGTGGGAAATGATTATTCACTGTACACCAGGCAGAAGAGAAGCAGATTTATTCCAGCAATCAGGGAATGTTAAGAGGCAGGTTTGAGATTCCAGCTTCTTTATCCAGCTATCAACAAAATATTTTTTTCCTGGACGATCAAAGTAATTTTTATGCAGAACAGGCTAAGGGGGAAATACAAAAGTTTATTCAACAAGGGGTGAGTCATCAAACAGAAGGGACCATGTTTCTCATTATTCTGATGTTAAGGACCATAGCGAGACTTTGCCAGTGAAATCTTTTCCAGTTTTCCAAATGAAAATGCTTGAGAGAGAGAGAAAAATAGCAAAGGAATTGACTTCAAAAACCAGGAGTACCTTGGACATGAACTGGAGTACAGGGAAGTGAATAAACATGAGAGTAAAAAGCATAAATCACATTTGTGAAATACGGCTTTATAAGAAAAAGTGGCTGAGAATGACTGGATTTTTATTGACTTTGTTAAACTTGTTGGAGGACTGACAGGCATATGCCTCACTTCATGTCATTAATATTTGGAAAGACACTAAAATAAAAAAAAGAGGAAGGAAAAGGAGGGAAAAAGTAACTATACATAAAACACATTTTGTGCTTAACAGTACTTGTAAAAAATATTTTATGCTACAAATTGTATGTCATATAGTAAAGTGTTTTAGTGACTGTTGTATGTGATAAAAATACTAAAGTAAACAGGCACTTTTTTCATTTCTCTTTTTTTAGATTTAAGAAATGTAGAAATGTAAAAAGAGAAGAATGGCTGGAAAAAAGCCTGTTTAAGTCAATATGCTATAATCTTGGGTGGATGTATAAAAGTGCACTGATTTTAATAAATGTAGAATTAAAATGTTTTCTTTTGCTTTTGCATCGGTGAATGTCTAGAGTAATGGCCTTTGTTTGATTTAATGACTTTTTTATAAATGCAAGTGAGAGACCAGAATGTAATAAATAGTTTTCTTTAAGCAAGTAAATATTCAGTGCCAGTTGAGAAATCTGGAGCTGAGGGCAGCTGTACATTTTGTTATTATTTTCATGGAAACAATCTAAGGATGAAGGCAATAAATCAAGAGGTCTGGGCATTGTTTTACTGATAAAAAAGTAAAATTAAAATGTTCAAGGGCAAGCAGTTCAGTACAAAATAAAGTCTGAAATTATTGGAAATGAATAAGATATAGCAGCTAAATACTTTAATGCATTTATTAGAACATTTAGTTATATATACATATGGAGGGCCCAAAAAACAAAACAAAGAATATAAGGTGAAGGACCAGATGAAAAGGCAACAAATGTGGAAAATGCATAAATATAGTTGCAAGTAGAGAAAACTTCTGGAAGAACCTCATGTTGATCAGGAACGAATGCAGGAATGGTTAAGGAGAGGTGAATTCAAACCAAGAGATGAAAGGTTAATACTGGCAGCCCAAGATAGTGGGCTATGTACATGCTGGTTTACAAAGTCCATTGAACATGTGGGAAAAACAGACAAATGTAGGTTTTGTAAAACTGAATTGGAAATAGTGACACACCTTGTTGCTGGTTGTGACATACTAATGGCAGAAGGACTGTATACTGAAAGGCATAATAATGTGGCAAGACTGTTGCACTGGGGATTGTGCAAACATTATGGTATTGAAGTGGCTGAAAAACACTGGAAATATCAGCCACAAAGCATATTAGAAAATGATGATGTCTACATCACATGGGATCATCCATTACCAATAGTTCAAAAGATAGATGCTAGAAAACTGGATATAGTGGTCCAAGAAAAGAAGACAAAAATAGCATTGATCGTTGAAATTGCCATACCCAGTGACTACAGTGTCCTGCAGACAGAGAAACAGACACAAAGTAATAAAATATCAGGATTTGCAAGCAGAAACGAGAGCATACCCAGATAGTTCCAATAGTAGTAGGAGCAACGGGTATTATAAAAAAGAGTCTACAATCATATTTAGACATGTTACCAATACATGTAACTCTGTAAAAATTGCCGAAGGAGCCATTACTGGGCACTTTGCGGGTGCTGCGTAGAGCTCTTTTGGTTGACATCAAAGAGTAAAACAATACTAATTTCATGAACTTCAATTGTACTTTGACTTAGGAATGGGATATATTCCCGTCATGGTATTAGAAACCCAAAAGAATTGTTGAAATTAAAAAGGGAGAGACAGTGTACTTTTTTCTTAACGCTAAAAGGTAATGTTTTCTGAAAACATACAAGTTGATTTTCACATCTGGGAGGGGAATAAAGATAAGGCAATAACAGACAGCAATTAGTTAAGTAGAAACACAGGCTGTAACATTTGTCTTAACATGGATAACCGTAATATTAATTTAAGTTTTGTCTGTAAATGCAGCTGTCAATTTGGGAAAATTGTTCCTATTAGGATGGTTAAACTTGATTATTTAAAGATGTATATAGTTTTGAGTGTTTGTTTTAAGTTAGTAGGTCATGGGGGTGTTCTGGGGTGTGTTTTTTAGGGTTTTCATTAAAAGAAAAAGTCTTGTAAAATGTAACATAGGTTCAAATGGAGATGACAAAAAACATGTGTATATATAAAAAAAAAAACACAAACATTTGTGGGTGGATGTAACACAAAAAGCTGAACTAGACATTTAAAGAAGTTATCATATATAATAGGTGGGATTAATAACGTCTTATCATAATAGTTATACTAAACATATTATTTTGGAATGTGGATGGCATCACAAGTATAGACAAACATTAAAGAATATTGAATTATATTAAGAAATGCAAAGTGCAAATCGAACTTCTACAGAAGCCACATTTGGAAAGAAATAAGCATGTGAATTTGATAAAGAAAGGATTTCAGGAGGGATATTCAGCAGAGTATTAGGGACAAAGGCAAAGGTGAGTGTTTATATTGATACAGGAATTCCACTAGTGTTAGAAGAGGAAAAAACAGATAGTAACAGTAGATTTGTGGTAGTAAGGGGCTATGGGCAAGGGAATAAGATTACACAGACATGTATTTATATTCCATGTAAAATTGATATTATAGAACGTAAGAAAAAATCAGGAGAAGTAATCACCTTTTAGTAGGGAATATTACTTATAGGTTCATAGGTAGGTACTAGGCTATTTGCCCAAGGGCATTTATAAGCCTAGCCAGAGTGTGTCGGCTTTCGCCACCCCATTTATTAATTAACTGATCCTCTGTCAAGCAGAGCCAATGAAGTGATCCCAGGGGTGTATTTTCTGTTACCCATCCACTTGTCAAGGTTTCTCTTGAAGAGTGTTAGTGAGGGGCTCTGCCTGATGTAATTTGGAATTTTGTTCCAAAGCATGGGGAGTCTCTGTGACAGGAATGTATCCCTCCAGCATGTCCTATTTATTGTTGTGGTGAGGTTTAGCTCACTAGAGCGCATGGCTCGCAGTGACTTGGATTTCTTTAGGTGGAGCATGTCCATCAATTCTGAGTTGGACATGGCTTTGTAAGTCAGGCAGAGATCACCTCTGAGTAAGCGATATGCCACTGAGTACAGCCAGAGTTTTTTCAGTCGGGCTGCATAGGACATATGTTTGAGGCCAGTAATCCTCTTGGTGAGGTACTTTTGTGGTCTTTCCAGCTGTCGGAAGTGTTTTGTGAGGTACATCCCAAATGGGGCATTGTACTCTATGATGGGTCTAATGAGCGACGAGCAGAGGGGCACTATAACCTCTATTTCTAGATGTGAACCCTTTAGTAATTAGATGGGCCACATAGAAGGATTTCCTAACTCCTTTGGTAATATGATTGTCAAAGGAGAGATTACTATCTACCTGGGTTCCCAGATCTCTTATTACCTCTTCTGTATTAAGGGGGCTGCCACCTATGTGGTAATTTGTGGGTGTTTTGTTTTTCCCCAAATGGGATGACATTGCATTTTTTGGCATTTAGCTTGAGGCCATGACTTTGACACCAGGTGTCCGTCTCAGTAAGGCCCTTTTGGAGGATGTCCATGTCAGCCAGAGAGTCAGTTATGGCTCCCAGTTTGCAGTTATCGGTGAACTTGGTTAGCCATAGTCCTCCTGTGTTTGACTGTACTTCTGAGAAGTATATGCCGAAAAGTAGGGGTCCCAGGACTGAGCCTTGCGGGACACCACTTATGACTGGTTTAGAGTCAGACCTGGAGCCCGCTATTCTTATCGTGTGAGTTCTGTCTGTAAGGCAGTTGGCAACCCATCTTGTGAAGTAGGGGTTTATGTTCAGGCTGGTGAGTTTTTCTGTAATACCCGAGTGGGGAATGGTGTCGAAAGCCTTGGCGAGGTCAAGGTAGGCTGTGTGAACCACCTTTCCCTTGTCTATGGCCTTGGTGACTGTCTCGAAGAAGTCAACCAGGTTTAGTAGGCATGATCTGCCCTTAACAAAGCCAAACTGGGTTGGGTCAAGTGTTTGGAGCTTCTCACTGTCTTTGTTAATGAGTTCCATGATGATGCGTTCCATAGCCTTGCAGACCAGGCTAGTCAGGCTTATGGGGCAATAGTTACCAGGGTCAGTTGTGGCCCCTCCTTTGTGGAGAGGAATAACCGTTGCTGTGCACCATTCTATGGGCATGTAGCCCGTGGAGAGGCTGAGGTTGAACAACTTGTTTAGGTGGGGGGTTAGTTCGTTTTGTAGTTCGTGCAAGACGCAGCCTGGGACAGCATCTGGTCCCATTGATGCTGTGTTTTTGGCTTTTGAAAGGGCTGTTTTCACTTGTGCATCTGTGATTTGTGGGACACTACACTTTTCCGGTATTGTTGTGGGCCCTTTTGGAGGTGGGGGGTGGGGGTGAAGTTTGCACTGAATGTATCTGCCAAGATGTTGGCAATATCAGTAGGTTCAGTATATTTTGTGCTATTTTGCACTAGTTCAGTGCATATCTGTGAGTTGCCACTTAGATTCTTAACATAGCTAAAGAAGGCTTTGTGGTTATCTTTTGAATCCTTGGCTATTTTTCTTTTGAAGTTAGCCTTGGATGATTTCATGAGGGACCTTAGTTTCTTACTGCTACTGATCAGGGATGTCTTTCCTTCTTGGGATGGTTTAATACTAGTGGCCTCCAGTTTTTTAGGTCTGTTCTTTCTCCCTTTTTCCATATAAATCTCATTGCACTCATACATATTTTTCATCATTCACGCCTTTTTAAAACCATTCATTCAACACCTCTAAAACATATTCTTTTTGCCATTCTTTCATATCCTCATACATTAGATATGCAAGTACATCTAAACCTGTAGCTGCGTTTACATTTACTGTTTAACACATTTTTTAATTCTATCATTGTAATCTTTTCTTCCACTCTCTTACTTTCTTCTTCAGTTAATTTTTTAAGATCCACCATTTATGCTTCCTTACAGTTTTGGAAAAAGTTTTCAAAATGTAGGCAGGGGAGACAATTTTTGGAGAGATAATTAGCTTTCAGCAGAGAATATTACTTATAGGTGAGGACTGGAACTTGATTTGCATCAGTAAGGATATGTGTGGGGGTCCTAGAAGTGAAAGTATAACAAAAGAGGGTAGATTTCTGAAGACATTTATGAAAATATCTGGTATGAAAGACATGGATTCAATAGTAGGAACTCATAGAGAGTTTACATATTATTCCCCTAGGTAGAATAAATGGACTAGACAAGACAGAAATTATATTTCACTGGAACGTGCATTTAATTGAACACTTCAGCACACATCCAATAACTATTTCAGATCTTGCGACAATAACAACTAAGATAAAAATGCAGAGTAATGAAGTACATATGAGACACCAGCACTTCCCCACCTACCTGTTAAAAAGAGAGGAATTTAAGGAATGGGTAGTGGAAATTATTTGAGAGTTGTTAGGGAAGATAGAAATTTCCTCAGAAGTTATAACTAGTGACTGGGATAAAATGACAGTGTAGTTTGAAAATAGGGTAGAAAAAGAAGAAAAAGAGATGCGGCTAAGAAGTAACAAGAAGTAACAAGAATTATTTAACATAATTATCAACACTATGCACCAGTACATTAGGCAAACGAAGAATGTTCAGACGACTCGATCCTTTTACACTCTGCAGAGGGTGTACCATGTGTAATATCAGAACTGCAAACAGCTTTCAGCTTACTTAAAGATTGGATAAAACAAAATAAATACTAAATGAGAAAGGATTAAACTACTCTTTCAAAGGGGTAACAGGATGCTTTTTCCCCAGTGAATCACTGGCTGATCTGACTTTACATGTGCAATTCAAGTATATAAATGTCTGGGAGTCTTATCTGACCATAAATGTTCAAAAACACAGAAATTCCATTATTAAAGGTATTTACAAAAAAATTAAAAGGCCTGTACAGAATAAACAGTTGCCTGCAAACCACTTCAAAGGAAAAATTCCAGCAGTACTATTTTTGCTTACACTAATGTATAGATCTTTTAGCTACCAAAAGCATTAGAAAGGCTGTATTAAAAAAACAACAACAAAAAAACACCTCTAATAGAATATTTAAATTTATTGCAAATGAAAGAATGAGTACTTATTATTCAGTACGGAAACAGTTTAACTAGATTTTCTGGAAAGAAGACTTAGCTATTTGCAAACACCTTTTACCTAAAAACATTCATACACAGCCATCAACTGAATGAAGTAACTTAATTGAGTGGTACATCACATGTAGACAACTGTGCTCATCAAACCAGCTCATATTACATAAAACTAATTCAAAAATGGGCGATATGACCTTAAATATTTACCTATTAGAAGAATAGATGAAACTAATTAACTAAGAACCCTTCCTTCACTCTCAACATTTATCTGAAACCATTTCTTTATTGACTTATGTTCGTATCTTACACATAGACATCAGAAATGTTGTGCTATAGGATCTTCTGTTACCATTCCAGCTAGTGTAACCTAGGAACTCTTGAATATATATCTGAAGGTCTGAGAGCATTGCATTAAAGAAAGCTGGTTTCCCTTCATAAAAAAATATATTTCTTTTTCCATCACCCCTTCCTTTTATTATACTTCCTTCTAAACCTTGTAGATATTCCTTTTCAGTACACCATATGTTATGCTTTATTTCCCTCATGTTCAGCTCTTTGATATGTCGTGACTTTAACCATATAACAGTATTTTGCTTGGTGTATCTACATGTGGCTGGGTTGGAATTCCCCAAGTGGCAGCTGCCCAAAGCACCAGATGCTAAGAAGACAATGCTGTTTCTGTTTTCTTTAGGATTTCTAGGAGTGCACTTGCAGTGATTTTCTTCTTTTGAAAGATTTGAGTTAATTCAGCTGTGAAGTTGGTATATATTAGTCTATATATTAGTCTAGGGGTCTAGAGGACTTGTCCCTCCACATTAGGTCATACAGAGGATATTGCCCCACTAAAAAACACATTAATTTAAATAGTCACCCTTCTGTGCTTCAGCTGTTATTTTTCAGCATTTCTGAAATGTGGGATTTTTGCCATTTTGTACATATATAAAATAATTAGTGTTTTTATGCTTTTTCAAGGTACTTCTCTAGTGTATATATTTATATGCATCACTTCGATAGAATTTTTTCAATGTTTATTCAGCTGTATCACTAATTTATGTATATGATTTGTAGTAACAAACTGTTGAATATTTTTGTGGGGATTCTTTATGTGTATTTTGAGGCTTTCCCCCATGGATCTCCTGTGAAAATGGGCATTGTCCAGTAGGGCTAACCCAGTTAACAAAATACAAGCAAGCAAAAAAAAAAAATAAATAAATAAATGATTGAAGTTAACATTAACATGCATGTATACTATAGCATAGCATAACACAGCATAGCATAGCACTGTATTTATTATACAATATAGTATACAAATCACATTTCTGGACCATTTTAAGAAATTACTTCCTCAAAGTATTTTTAGTGCATATATGAGTATATCTATCCAACCCAGCCACTGGGGATGCACAAGCCAGTGCATTTCTTTGTGCCGGTCCCAAGCCCGGATAAATGGGGAGGGTTGCGTCAGGAAGGACATCCGGCATAAAAATTCTGCCAAATAACTTATGGCGCGAAAATTTCATATTTCCATACCGGATCGGTCGAGGCCCGGGTTAACAATGACTGCCACCAGTACTTTTAGCCAACAGGGTGCTGGTGGAAATTGGGCTACTGTTGGCCGAAGGAGAAGAGCAGGGTGAAGGCAGGAAGAGAGGAGGAAGGTTAGGAGTGTAGCAGTGAGGGTAGGAACTTTGAATGTTGGCAGTATGACTGGTATAAGAAGAGAGCTAGCTGATATGATGGAGAGAAGGAAGTTTGATATATTGTGCGTGCAAGAGACCAGATAGAAGGGAAGTAAGGCCAGGTGTTTAGGAAATGGGTTCAAATTGTTCTATCATGGTGTGGATGGCAGGAGAAATGGGGTAGGGGTTATACTAAAGGAACAATATGCCAAGAGTGGTTTAGACGTGAAGAGAGTGTCTGACAGAGTGATGTTTATGAAGCTCGAAATTGATGGTGTAATGATGAATGTTGTTAGTGCATATGCTCCACAAGTTGGGTGTGCGATGGATGAGAAAGAGAAATTTTGGAGTGAGTTGGATGAAGTTGTGGTGAGTGTACCCAAGGGTGAGAGACTAGTGATTGGAGCAGACTTTAATGGGCATGTTGGTGAAGTGAACAGAGGGGATGAGGAAGTGATGGGTAGGTATGGTGTTAAGGAGAGGAATGCAGAAGGTCAGATGATTGTGGATTCTGCGAAAAGGATGGACATGGCTGTGGTGAATACGTATTTTAAGAAGAGGGAGGAGCATAGGGTGATGTACAAGAGTGGAGGAAGATGCACACAGGTGGATTATATCCTATGTAGTAGGGCCAGTCTGAAGGAGATTGGAGACTGTAAAGTGGTGGCAGGGGAAAGTGTAGATGTTATGTGATCCTATCTCGCCTACATTCTGACTGATGGGTTCGGAGCCGATCCCTCGGCTCCGACTCGGCACGCTTATGCCAAAGAGCGAAGTCTCTTATTGGCTGAGCTTACTATATCCCAGGATGCACCACTACCAGTCCCCCAGATCTCGTTTGCCGCTAACCTGCGAAGACGTGGTCTCGAGCTGGCTGAGCTGAGTAGTAATTTACTAACTTTTTCTGTCAGTTTTTTGCTGTTTTTGTCTTAAAAAGCTGTTTTAACGGCTATTCTTCTCTTTGTGTGTGTTTGGGTTTGTTAAAGACTTGTTGTGTGATTGGGTTGAGTTTGGTTTAGGCCCCCTTCATCTAGGGCCTTCCCGGTCAGTCAACCCTCCTAAAACCTTACAGGGTTTCAAAGTTCCTTGTCATTTGCGCTTTTAAGCGATAACTGTAAGCCTATTATTAGGTGGTGTCAATCAGAAAGTCAGTAATTGTATTTTTTCCTGTCAAAAGATTACTGAAATTGTTTTACCATAATGTCTCAGAATCCTAGGCCTTCGGGCTTCAAAAAATGCACCAAATGTAGTTTCAAAATGTCCATCACAGACGATCACTCGCTCTGTGTGTATTGTTTGGGTGCAAAACACTTACAGGAGTCATGCAGCGTGTGTCACGCTTTTTCCTCAAGGGTCCTCCAGGAGAGGAAAAATAAATTGATTCTTAAGGGGTTAATTAAACCTTCTTTTGAAGAAGCCTTGGCATCCTCTCCTTCTCCGGCTAAAAAGAAAAGGGCGTCGGTTCCGACCAGTCCGTCGGATCCGACCGCCAAAAGACATAGGCAGGCCTCTCCTTCGGCTCCAAGGACTTCGGAGCCGAGGTCGGAACGGTCTGCCTCGATGCCACCAGTCTCGACTCCTCTGGCTTCGGAGCCGATGGCTGGGGCATTGAGAGGCGGGTCACCTTCGTCGGCTCCACTGGTCTCGGAGCCAACAAGGGTCGTCCGCTCAGACACTTCCTCCTCGGCGCCGAAGTCCACCTCGGCACCGATGGAATCTAGTGTGTGTATTCCTTCGGCACCGATAGTCATCGAGTCACCTCGGAGCCGGTCCCCTAGTCCTTTGGGGCCGTTGGAGAGGCCATCTCGAACCCGTTCAGTTTCCTCTCGGTCTTCGAGGATGTCAGATTCTGATATAGACAGGGTGCTCCAAAGACTGTTCCAGTCCCCAGTCTTCCAAAAATTTGTTTCGGTTCCGACCCAGTTGGCTTCGGAGCCGATGACCCTGGCCCACCCCATTGCCATTCCTCCTCCGACTGCTTCAGCTCCGTCGGAGCAGGTGCTGTTGGAGCCGGTGGAGATCTTAGGGTCGGCTCCGACCCTTACTCCAACCCGGGCCTTCGGGTCCGAGTTTGGTACACGGACTTCTTCGGCTGGACCCGGGGGTGATGTTTCGGGACCTATGCTCGGTTCGAGCCTCCCTCGGTGCTTCGCTGTGGGACTTCCGTCGGCTATCATGGCTCGGGACCGGACACTCCCAGGATTCTGGAGGTCCGGCTTTCAGAGCCATGAGGAGTGCCTTGGCCAAGTCCTCTTCGGCCATCTCTCCGGCTTTACCGGCACCTTCCCTGGGCGTGGAGACTGGGTCTTTGGCAGTTCCCCTGTCCATAGTCAGCGGAGCCCCTGGGCCTGAGGTTACCCCCATTGGGGGTTCCCCTCCTCCTGAGGGTTCTTCGGAGTTGTCTTCGGAGGAACCCCCAAGGAAGAGATCGTGCAAGAGGAAGCACGTGGACTCCCCCGAGTCTATTACATCGGACACTGATCTTGATGATGCAGAGGGGTCCCCGAAGTCGTCCTCAGATGATGTCTCATTTGCAGACATCTTAGAGATCCTCAAACAACGAGGCGGCTGGATATCCAAACCCCCCTCTGCTGATGAGTCAGTGCTCCTCAAGGCCTTTGGGGCTCAGCCCTCCGCCTCCTGGGTGTCTCCGCCCTTCGACGAGCTTCTGGATTTAGTTTGTCGAAGGGGGTGGGAACATCCGGATACTGTGGAACCAGTCCCTTCTCGTCCAAATAAATTTTTGTCTGCTCCCCCCGAGAAGGAGTTCCTCACTAAAGGCGTGGCTGTAGATGCCATGGTGGTGGCATCTGCTACACAACAGGACGTGGCAGAGGCTTCAACGTCCGTCCATCCTCCTAATAAGGTGTCTAGGAGTATGGACAGGCAATGGAAGCGCACCCTGACTTCAGCGGCCTTTACTTTAAGGTCTCTGAATTATTTGGCACATTTTACCAGGCTTCAGAGGGATCTGGTCAAGGAGCTGTCAGATTCCTCTCGGTAACCTACCTGAGCAGCTAGCCCAGTCGGTTAGCTCTCAGTTGGCTATCCTTACGTCAATTTCTAACTCGTCCATGAGGCTCATTTCCTATGCGGCCGAAGGGGCGGGTAGAGCGGCAGGCACAGGCGTGGCTCTACGGAGACAAGCCTGGCTCCGGTTGTGTCAGTTTGCGGAGGCCTTCAAGTCTTCCTTCGCCGACGCTCCCTTTGATGGGTCCTCCTTGTTTGGACCCAAGGTTAAAGACACCCTTACCCGCTGTGAGCAAGAGGGAAAAACTTTATCTGCCGTAGGTGCCCGTTATTCCACTCCCTTTCGGCCTTACCCCAAGGCTAAAGGAGGGGGGAAAATGTGGTTCCGCAAATCTCGTACGTTTTTCCCCCAACAGCAGGAAGATTCCCCTTCCAGAGGCAGAGGACGGGGAAATTTTTCAGGGAGACGCCGTCCCAGAGGCGGCAGAGGGCCCCGCAATTCTGGAGACCGCGAGTCCTTTCGTGGCTCTTCAGCCTCCCACACATCATGAGGGATTGCCCGGCTGTGCTGCTCCGGAGCCAGTCGGGTGTCGTTGCCAAGCACCTAAAAGCCTGGGAGTCAATCACTCAGGACAGATGGGTGCTTCGGATCATTGCCGGAGGTTACACCATCCCGTTCACATACTCACCCCCACCGTCCAAAAAAATCCCGGACCCACCACCCAGTCAAAGGGAAATGGCAGCCGCAGAAGCTTTAAAGCTGCTAGAAAAAGGAGTCATCCACCCCACAGACCAGATCGGATCAGGAAATTACTCCAGGTTCTTTTTGGTGCCAAAAAAGACAGGGGACCTGAGACCAATATTGGATCTCAGCAGACTGAACCAATCCGTCACGAAATCCAAATTCCGAATGGTCACGTTACAATCCATTCTCCCATTGTTGGAGAAGGATGTTTGGATGTGCTCCATAGACCTCAAGGACGCCTATTATCACATACCGATACATCAGGCATCCAGGAGGTATCTGCGCTTCAGCCTGGGAGTCAGTCATTACCAATTTTGTGCTCTGCCCTTTGGTCTCACCACAGCCCCCAGGGTGTTCACCAAGTGTTTGGCAGTAGTGACGGCTCACCTGAGAAGTCTTGGATTCCAAGTGTTTCCCTATCTGGACGACTGGCTCCTGACTGCCACCACCAGGCATCTACTAATGGACAACCTCAAAGCCACCATCTCCCTGGGTGCTACCCTGGGGATTACATTCAATTGGTCAAAGTCTGTCTTGCTGCCCTCTCAACGCATAAGGTTCATAGGTTCATAGGTTCATAGGTTCATAGGTTTATACTAGGCTATCTGCCCTAAGGCATTTATAAGCCTAGCCCAAATTATTGTGGCTTACGCCACCCCTTATATGAAAAAATACTGTGCCCATTAGTTTGTTGTGCCTCTGTCCAGCAGTGACCCAGAGATGATTCCCGGGGTAAACCTACGATCTCCCATCCACAGGTCTAGATTTCTCTTGAACAGAGTCAGCGAGGTGCTCTGCCTCACATGGACCGGGATTTTATTCCACAGCATAGGGAGTCTCTGAGTGATAAATCTATCCCTCCAGCACGTCCTATTTATATCCGTGCTAAGGTTTAAGTCGCTGCTCTAGTGGTTTTGGTGGATTTGGATTTTTGAGGTGGAGCATGTCCATTAATTCCGGGTTGGACATGGCCTTGTATGTCAGGCACATGTCACCTCTGAGCAGACGGTATGCGACTGAATAGAGCTTGAGTTTCTTCAATCTGGCAGCATATGACAGATTTTGGAGTCCCTTTATCCTTTTGGTGAGGAACTTTTGGGGTCTCTCCAATTGCTGCAGATGTCGGGTGAGATACATCCCGAATGGGGCATTGTACTCGATCATTGGTCTGATAAGTGAAGAGTACAGGGGAACAATGACCTCACTAGATCTGGATGTGAATCCCTTCATGATCAGGTGGGCAATGTAGAAGGTCTTTCTAACCACTTTAGCAATGTGAGTGTCAAAGAAAGGCCACTGTCAACCTGGGTCCCCAGGTCCCTGATAACCTCTTCTGTGCTTAGTGGATTGCCACCTATATGGTAGCTTGGGGTTACCTTGTTTTTCCCAAGGGTATGACTATACATTTTTTGGCGTTTAACTTCAGGCCATGGCTCTGGCACCAGCTATCTGTTTCAGTGAGTCCCTTCTGAAGGATATCCGTGTCCGATGCACTTTCCACTATGGCGCCCAGTTTGCAGTCATCTGCAAACTTTGTCAGCCAAAGTCCTCCCATGTTGGCCTGTACTTCTGAGAAGTAGATGCCAAACAATAGGGGGCCAAGGACCGAGCCCTGTGGGACACCACTTATTCATAGGAGCAGAGATAGACTCAAGATTGATGCGCGTCTTTCTTCCTGCCGAAAGGATCCAAACTTTACAGGGCCAAGTTCAAGCTCTGATCTCGAGATCCAAAGCCCCAGCCAGGATGGTTCTACAAGTTTTAGGCTCGATGTCTGCCACGGTTCTTTTAGTTCCTCTGGCAAGATTGCACATGAGGATTCTTCAGTGGCTATTGTCAACTCAATGGTCCTTTCAGGATCTTCCCCTCAATCATCACATCATGATTACGGAAACATGCAAACGGGACCTTCGCTGGTGGCTTCAGACATCCAATCTGAATCAAGGAAGCCCTTTGTTATTCCCTCTCCAGTGGTTACCCTGACGACAGATGCCTCCCAGATAGGGTGGGGGGGGCATTGTCTGGGCAGGCTAGTTCAGGGCTCCTGGCTTCCAGCCAAGCTCTTCTCCACATCAATGTGTTGGAGATGAGGGCTGTACTTCTATCCCTACAGGCCTTACACAAGTTTCTTCCTCAGGGCATCATCGCCATCCACACAGACAACATGTCGGTGGTCTGGTATCTGAACAAACAAGGAGGGACCAGATCTTACCCCCTTTGCAGAGAGGCCATGAGAGTGTGGGAATGGGCTGTAGCTACCAACCGCTTCTTGGTAGCGACCCACATTCTGGGAAAATCAAATATATTGGCAGACAAATTGAGCAGGACAATTCTCTCTCCTCACGAGTGGTCTCTAAACCAAACAGTAGCAGCTCAGGTTTTCAGGAGATGGGGGACGCCGTGCTGCGACCTATTTGCAACTCCACTAAACACCAAGTGCCAAAGGTTCTTCTCCTTGATCCCACATCAGGGAGTACCAGCTATGGATGCTCTAGCACAACCTTGGCCAACAGGGCTACTTTATGCCTTTCCACCGATTCCACTTCTCTCCAAAGTCATTCAAAAAGCTTCTCAATTGGGGTCCGCAATGATACTAATTGCCCCATACTGGCCTCGTCAGGTATGGTTTCCTTACCTGAAGAAGCATGAGGTGGACGATCCGTGGACTTTAGACCTAATTCCGGACCTGCTAATTCATCAGTCGGGACATCAGCATCAGTCCCTTCGATCTTTGAAGTTGACAGCTTGGCTCCTCCACTTCCGACTTTAGTCAGAAGTCACACATTAGACCCGGAAGTTGTTCACATTTTATCTTCGGCCCACAAACCCACCACTAAGAAATTGTACCTCAGTAAGTGGAAGAGGTTTGCTATCTGGGCTCAACTCAGGGGCTTAGACCCTATCACTGCTCCTATCCCAGAGGTTTTGAAATTCTTAACATCCCTGTTTAATCAAGGATCTTCTGTCTCTACTATTAAAGTCCAACTAGCGGCTATCTCTAAATTTCACGAGTCCATGGATCCTCCATTGATGAGCAGCAGACTATGCAAAACTTTCATTAAAGGTGCGGGCCTGTTAAGACCCCCAGTTTTTCATCCTGCGCCTCCGTGGGATCTTGATTTGGTGCTTCAGCATTAACATCTTCCCCTTCGAACCGGCTGCTACATGTGAGTTAAAATATCTGTCTTGGAAAACTGCCTTCTTAGTTGCAATTACTTCTGCAAGAAGAGTTTCAGAGCTTCAAGCCCTGTCTATTAAACCACCGTACTTGATTTTCCACAAGGATAGAGTATCACTTAGGCCTAATCCATCCTTTGTCCCAAAGGTCTGTTCTAGTTTCTGTCTCCAACAATCTCTAGAGCTACCAGTTTTCTTCCCAAAATTCTCCAATGAAGCGGAATACACTCTCCATAAATTGGATGTTCACAGGCAATTACGCTTCTATTTAGACAGGACTCAGCAACTTCGTAAGTCAGACCAGTTGTTTGTGTCCTTCTCAGATAATAAATTGGGTCAAACCATCACAAAAGCTACTATCTCCAAATGGATCAGAGATTGCATAACTCAGGCTTATTCTTCTTGAATAAGCAACTTACAACATCTATCAAAGCTCATTCTACCAGAGCTATGGCTACTTCTATAGCTTTTCATTCCAAGCTCGCTATATCGAGATTTGTGCTGCGGCTACTTGGTCCAATCCGCACACTTTCATTTCCCACTACAAATTGGATGTGGCATCTAAAGGACGAGCATCATTTGGTTCCATGGTACTCAGGAGTGTTTTCCAGTGAGCCACCCAGGATTCAGGTGCTAGGGACGCTGTCCCATCAGTCAGAATGTAGGCGAGATAGGATCACATAACATCTTTTAGTTATGTACTCACCATAACTTCAGATGTTTGGGATCCATCTCGCCTACATTCCTAATACCCACCCTCCTTCCCCCTGCCTTGGAGATCAGAAGAGATTGAACGGTTTTGAGTTCTACTGTTTATCTTGTTTCATCTGACGATGTTATATAAGCAGGGCGTGCATGTGTGCATGTATGCGGACAAACTAGATCTGGGGGACTGGTAGTGGTGCATCCTGGGATATAGTAAGCTCAGCCAATAAGAGACTTCGCTCTTTGGCATAAGCGTGCCGAGTCGGAGCCGATCCCCCATCAGTCAGAATGTAGGCGAGATGGATCCCAAACATCTGAAGTTATGGTGAGTACATAACTAAAAGTTAAGCAGCATAGAATGGTGGTCTGTAGGATGATGTTGGTGATCAAGAAGAGGAGGAGAAGTGTGAAAGCAGTGCCGGGGATTAAATGGTGGAAGTTAAAAAAGGGTGATTGTGAAGTGGAGTTTAGGGAAGAGTTAAGACAGGCACTGGGAGGCAGTGGAGAGTTAACGAATAGCTGGGTAACTACAGCAGAACTAGTAAGGGAGACTGCTAGAAAGGTGCTTTGTGTGACATCTGGACAGGGGAAGGAGGACAAGGAGACCTAGTGGTGGAATGAGGAAGTACAGGAGAGTATACAGAGGAAGAGGCTGGCGAAGAATAAGTGGGATTGTCAAAGAGTTGAAGAAAGTAGACATGAGTATAAGGAGATGAGGCGCATGGAAAAGAGAGAGGAGGCAAAAGCTAAGGATAAGGCGTATGGAGAGTTGTATGAGAGATTGGACACTAAAGAGGGAGAAAAGGACCTGTACCGACTGGCTAGACAGAGGGACAGAGCTGGGAAAGATGTGCAGCAAGTAAGGGTGATAATGGATAGTGAGGGAAAGGTACTCACAAGAGAGGAGAGTGTGTTGAATAGATGGAAAGAGTACTTTGAGAGGCTGATGAATGAAGAGAATGAGAGAGAGAGAAGGTTGGATGATGTGGGGATAGTGAATCAGGAAGTGAAACAGATTAGCAAGGAGGAAGTAAGGACAGCTATGAAGAGGATGAAGAATGGAAAGGCTGTTGGCCCAGATGACATCCCAATGGAAGCATGGGGGTGCTTAAGAGAAATGGCAGTGGAATTTTTAACTAGATTGTTTAATGAAATTTTGGAAAGTCAGAGGATGCCTGAGGAGTGGAGAAAAAGTGTTTTGGTACCTATCTTTAAGAATAAGGGTGATGTGCAGAGCTGCAGTAACTACAGAGGGATAAAACTGATCAGTCACAGCTTGAAGTTATGGGAGAGAGTAGTAGAAGCTAGGTTACGAAGGGAGGTGATGATTAGTGATTGGCAGTATGGTTTCATGTCAGGAAAGAGCACTACAGATGCGATGTTTGCTCTGAGAGTGTTATTGGAGAAATACAGAGAAGGTCAGAAGGAGCTGCATTGTGTCTTTGCAGACTTGGAGAAAGCATATGACAGGGTGCCTAGAGAAGAGTTGTGGTATTGTATGAGGAAGTCGGGAGTGTCAGAGAAGTATGTAAGAGTGGTACAGGATATGTACGAGGGTAGTGTGACAGTGGTGAGGACTGCAGTGGGAGTGATAGATCCGTTTAAGGTGGAGGTGGGATTACATCAAGGATCAGCTCTGAGTCCTTTCTTATTTGCAGTGGTGATGGACAGGTTGACAGATGAGATCAGACAGGAGGCCCCGTGGACTACGATGTTTGCAGATGACATTGTGATCTGTAGTGAGAGTAGTAATCAGGTTGAGGAGACTCTGGAGAGGTGGAGATATGCTCTAGAGAGCAGAGGAATGAAGGTCAGCAGGGCTAAGACAGAATATATGTGTGTAAATGAGAGGGAGGGTAGAGGAATGGTGAGGATGCAGGGAGTAGAGTTGGTAAAGGTGGACGAGTTTAAGTACTTGGGATCAACAGTTCAGAGTAATGGTGAATGTGGAAGAGAGGTGAAGAAGGGAGTACAGGCAGGGTGGAATGGGTGGAGAAGAGTGTCAGGAGTGATTTGTGACAGACGGGTACCAATAAGAGTGAAAGGGAAGGTCTACAAGACAGTAGTGAGACCAGCTATGTTATATGGGTTGGAGACAGTGGCATTGACAAAAAGGCAGGAGTCAGAGCTGGTTGTGGCAGAGTTAAAGATGTTAAGATTTGAACTCGGTGTGACTAGGATGGATAGGATTAGGAATCAGTATATTAGAGGGTCAGCTCATGTTGGACAGTTTGGAGACAAAGCAAGAGAGACAAGATTGCGTTAGTTTGGACATGTGCTGAGGAGGGATGATGGGTATATTGGGAAAAAGATGCTAAGGATGGAGCTGCCAGGGAAGAGGAAAAGAGAAAGGCCTAAGATAAGGTTTATGGATGTGGTGAGAGAGGACATGCTGGCAGTTGGTGTGACAGAGCAAGATGCAGAGGATAGGAAGAAATGGAAAGAGATGATCCGCTGTGGCGACCCCTAACGGGAAAAGCCGAAAGATGATGATGAGTATATCTATCCATAAGATTGGATATGTAACCTAAATATGAACTATAACTTTAGGAAAGGTTATATTTGCAAGGAATTGACTGTTATGAGAACTTGTCTCCATCTGATACTAGATGCAGTAAAGATTTTTAGACATTAGCTTTACCTCTGTCTCATTATTTAACTATCATAACGGTGGTACGGCGGTAGCGTTGTTATCTCACAGCAAGAGGTTCTCCCGTTCGATTCTCAGCTGGGCTTGGGAGTGCCTTCTCTGTGGAGTCTGCATGTCCTCCCCGTGGTTGGGTAGCGTTCGAAAGACATGCGTGTGTAAATGGGCGTGCCTTCGTCGAAGGTTGGGCATTGAGCTGGCACCTCGGCTTTTCATAAAAATCTACTGCCAATCATTACTGGACTGGAGTTCCGCTGTGGCGACCCCTTACCGGGAAAAGCCGAAAGACAAACAACAACAACAACAGTTTTTTTTTTTTTTTAGAAATCAGCTTTGTCTGTGTCTCGTTATTTAACTAGCATAACAGTTTTTGTAACCAACCATTACAATTACCACATGAGACAAGCATAAAATAGGACATACTTTAAAACAAGGTGTAGTCAATGCCATAAAAAGGTCGGGACAAATGAGGCACCTTCCCCGGGAGCTAACTTTTAGGCACACCAAATGTTTAAAAAAGATTTACAGTGTACAAGTTGTCAAAAAGGAATCACATTTAATCGACAGATTGTAAACTGTCCAGCAAACTGTCCTGTTTTTAAAGATAGTTATCCATTAAAAATTTCAAAGACAGACAGTTTACAAGCTATCTTTAAGTATCACAATTGCAGTCACTAAACTGACAGCTTGCAAACTGTTAAACTTATTTTTAAGTATCTGGCAGCATGGGGAGGTGGAGAATGGCTGTTCTGTCTATGGAGCTGAATTCCTTTGTTACAGACCTGGTTCTAATACAGCCTTTGACTTAGATAGATGCACCACCAGCAGGGTTCAGAATAGTTCCAGCCTGCAGACACAAATAATTGTGAAATGCCTTTGTATGATGATAAAGGTTTGGAAAGAAGCTATGCCTCATTTTAAGGATTGAAAAATGGTTCCCTACAACATTTACTCCTGTTAAGGTAAAATAGAAGAGAAGGTCAAAATCCATCATACAGCATTTGATAAGTCATTGGGTATATACGTTTATGAATTGCAAAATTAAATAAACCGGGGATGTGGAAAACTTAGCATTTCCAGTTTATTGGTACAGATGATTAGGTCCAATCTCAATATATGTGTAAATAATAAAGTATACACCCCATTCTTAAGTGAATATGTTTCCACATCTACACTTCAGTGCAAGAATTCAGAAGATAAAATGTTATCATCATATGGATTAAAAAACTTTATTAATGTCACACATTTTTAACATGGGTACATATAGATTTTTTGAAAAGAAAAATAATTTTAAACATTTTTAATTAGCTTCATGCATTAAACATACGTATATGTTTTTCTTCTTTAACAGTTATCATTCACACCAACATTGGATAAATTGCTCAAATTCTCCCTTTTCTTTAATTGCAATCCTCCTCCTCCTCCAGGAGATCATTCTGCATGTGTTGTTCCCATGAGTGAAGGATGTTACCAAATTAAATGAAGACAACATAGCCTCTTCGAGTCAGTGCACAACTTTACTGAATTAATGCTTCATTTGGCTTTCAGTGCAGCTGTGCCCCATTTCAGCTTGGCCTTTTGCTATAACATAAAGAACCAGTTCCACAACCTCTACCTGCAATGTATCACTGCAAACAATCTGATTATAGCCAATACATGTCTCTCTTACATCAGTAGTGAAAGGTCTGAGTCTCCTGAATGCGCTCAGCACTTTAAGCCAAACAGGCCTAAGGCAAAGCACATTGTCAAGGTCATTGTTGAGATCTGAAGCTATGATCTGGTATCATTTTCATGTATGTCAAACACCTGTCTTTCAGTTCCTTGATGGAATAATTGTGCCACAGCACAAAGTCTTGGTTAAAGTGTTTTTCTCCAGTATTGCTGTCCATAACATCTTCAGTGTTGCATACAGTGTTCTCTATGAAGTTCTGAACTGTTCATTGGGGGAAAATGTCCATATTCTTGAAACTCTTTGATCACTGCAAGTGATTCTTCAACCTTTCCTTCCTCCATCTGCATCAGCACCCCTCTCTTTATTACCTTCCTCTGAGTCATCATCCACAACTAGTGTCATTGCTTGCAGTAAAAGCAACAGGCCAGAATTTGTTCGTTTTCAACTGCATGCATTTCGGGGTTTCAGAATGACAATGGTGCTAAGCATTTTGAGAGATTTGGGGGCACGTTTGTAGACTGGTTAAGTCCTAAACCTTTACACAGTTTAATAACACTGTAATGTAAATGTCTAGTCTATAGAAAGATTTGGCAAGGCTGACCCTCATGCATACATTCGTTTCATATTCTTAACCTGGTTTTGCAAGCCTTACCCATGCTGTGAAAGGCAGAGAGCTACTGTAGCAAGTACAACTAGATAATGGATTCTCTCTGCATCAGATGATCCAGGAAGTCCTCAAAAACTATCATCCAACATATTTTGTTATATAGTGAATATTAAGCTGACAGACGTATATCAGTTTACGGTGCTAAGTGGAACTGGAAGATGAGATGTAAACATTAGTGCATGTTAATGACATTTAATGGACCGGCTACTGTTTTGAAACTCCTAATGAATACTGCATAAGAGAGAGAAGCTGTGATATTTGTGAGCTTGGCTGGCTCTTCCCCTTAATGTTACTACTCCCATCAGACTAGAACACCTTCATTCACATTTCGACATGCTGCAACATCATCATTCACTCTTCCTCAGCATTGATGATAACCGTGCTGCTTATTTAGCTGGAATTTGTCGAAAGTAGTCTAGGCTAATGATCAGCTTCATTACATATTTAAGAAAGAATATTGTATTTTGTTCTGCCTCCTTGATCTGTACCTAAAGAACACTACATATAATTCTTCCGAACTCAAGGCTTGAAACAACTGACTTGCTATCAGAAAGTGCTGTCCCATAAAATGGCAGGGGATGTTGTCATTGAATAGCCTGGTGTGTCACAAGACTCTTTTGTAATTGCATTACTGTCTCTGCTTCTGGTGTTCAAGCTGAGACTACTAATGCTTTTCTTTCTTTGTAGGTTTAGAAACAGGATAACTGTTACACAGGATGACAATAAACTAGAGCTAATAACTTTAACTGGAAAAAACTCATATGTATTTATTTATTTTTATTTTATTTTTTCCTTTGTTGATTGGGATAGATGGGACCTCAATTTAACATCTAATTTGAATGGCAAAGGCTTTTGTGCTACCAGAAGTCCTCTGTGAAAACTGTTTATGAATTACATGGAAGACGTAGTACATCTCACAGCAGGTTTATTAACCATTGTTATTCCAGTAGCAAGACATTTCTGTGTGGCTATTCTTAAGACCTTTTTATTGCTGAGTACCTCATGTGATGATTTGTGACCATGCATTTGAGAGAAGGAGAAGGTTTAATTTTGTTGAGGCAGCAGTCCATGTAGGTGGACATTTCCATGGTAGATGGACATGTCCCTCCACAAATGGTTCAGCACGGTTGATATCCTGTCAACCGGACACACTTGTCAGTCACATGCAGTTCTTTATTTGCAGTGGATCTCAACAAACAGATGGCATACTACAGTTTCAGAATACGAGAAGTGAATGAGGGTGACAAAGTAGATATATATATATATATATTGATTCTTGTCCCACTGTTAGTGTTTCCAGACCCAGTTTACATTTAAAATGCCTAGGGAAGTTTTGGCGACCATGGGTTGCCGAATAATAGTTGGCCTACCTGTGTTGCCGATCCTTCAGTTGTGCGAGTCCTATTTCAGTGAATGCTCAGTGCATTCGCAAAGATGAGGTTGATCTTTTAACTAGAGATTGTGGTACAGTGGGGATCGGGAAATTTACCCTTTTCCTCTGTGCAGTGCAATCTTGGAGTTGGAATGTATATTTTGCAGGGAGTGTTTGGGGTGCAGCCCCCCACAGAAGATGCAGGGAGGCTTGCCCCCTACAAAATCATCACGTTACATCTTGTGCAGTGTAGGACTGCATTATACGAAGGTCGAGAAAGGTTGAATTTGCAAACGGAGCTGTGTTTGCAACATTCTAACCTTGTTGACATTACACGTTCAACCTTTTAGTCAACATTTCAGGTGGTTCTTTCGTGTGAGTGTCAACTATATGATAGTAAACCTCCTGATCCTCTTAATACTAAGAATGTTGAAACAGTATTTCCAGTTTTATAAGAATATCAAACCCAGCTTACAGTGTATATTGCTCAGACATTATTAGCTCCAGTACTGTGGGGTCACTTTCTGTAACTGTGCTTAAGCTCAAGTACATTAGCTCGCTTAGGCATTGTGCAAAATCTGAATACCTTATTTACTCAGTTCTTTCTGTCCCAATGTAATATAATGACAGTGCTCAAAAACAGTATTGTAAATGATGCATCATTATTAATTCATTACTTCTTTCAATGTAAGAATAGGGAAAACTGCATTCATTTAAATAACAGTACAAGAAATGAAAAAAAAGAATACTTTTTAGTATGAGGAATGACTGGATGTACAGGTGAATAGGAGTTCTTAGCTGGTGATAGCTATATAACTCTTGCAGTCACCCTACTTCAAATGATTATATTATAGCTTTGATATTTTTACCAGTTGTTTCATAAGGCACTCCTTCCTTCATAGCTTATTTAATAATAAAATTTAATAAAAAAAAAAAAATTATAAAACATTTGTCTATTATCCTTTTGGTTTTTGCTCCGACTATATTGTGTATATCGTGTATTAACTAGCTCTGTCTTCACATTTTAGTATTGTATTTCCTATCTCTGTTTAACTTGTTATAACCACTGGAGCTTTTCTCTCCGGGCCTCTACTGAAAATGGACATATATCCAACTAGACTAGCCCGGTCAACAAATGTAAAATAAATAAATAAATAAAATAAATACAATATTTCTATTGTATAGGTCATTCTCACTCTCTCTCTTGGGGAGTGAGCAGCAGCAGAAAAGAAATGAGAAGAAGGCATTCTGTTTGCAGTGGTTTAGACACTGTAAAGCCAACAGGATTGTACAGTGCACAGAAATGCATGTTTCAGGGAAATGGATTCTTTGTAAGGAGAAGCACTTATGGCCCACCAATGCTGGTTTACGCAAGCAAAGTAAATTTATAATGAATACATCATTATATTATTAAATGATTGTTTAACTACTTACATACATTCAGAATTGTTTTGATGGCGACTGACTTTGATTCTTGTTTTTATTTATTTTTGCTTATTTATTTTACTTGTTAGCTAAGTAAGCCCACCAAAGTCTTTATACAGAGACAGTGAGAGAGGACGGTCTATTTTAATGATCTGCTCAGAGTGATGGCAGAGGGAATAAACTAAGATTATAGAATAAAGCTCTTTAGTAGCTCATTGTCTGAATCCTCTGAACTAAGATGCCAATAATAATTTCCTGCTGTGCATGGCAAAACTGTGCTTGTTTCCTTCTGTACTCATGTGGTAATCATGATATATTCTTTTCATCCTCTTTTGCTGCTATTCAACCACAGCAGAAATAGGGGTGATCTGTATCACAGGAAGGTAGGTTGTTTGCTTATGTATTTCTTTATTTGTTTCTTTATTTATTTACATCTTTTTATCAGGGATGTTCAGCTGGGGAGTCTCATTTTCAATAGACTCTCTGGCGAAACTGATTCCAAAAACAAACATAAACGAATTATAATAATAAATAAAAGTATATGCAATGTAGCTTACAGATGGTAAACTAAAGACAATGACATATTGATACAGAGCACTGTAAATTCATATGCATACATACAGAGGCAGATGTAAATTCAGTTATTCAAATAATGCAAAACATGCACTTGGTTATATATTAAATAAAATAACAAGGAGACAGATTTGACATGACAAATGTTTCTTTCTTGGATGGCCATCACAGTAGTGGCTGGTGACTTCAAAGCAGGGAGGGGCTGCAGGAAACAACTGAGTGAGTGGGGCCAAATGCAATGGAACCGGGCTTTATTATAGCTGATCAATAATCATTGCCTGTGATTAAATAACAGATGGGGCCATTCACTTCCATCCAGGGACTGCCTGACTGTACAGCTGATCATTATACCCAATTTGTTGACTATACACCTGAGAGATTTAGCCACAGTCAACAAGGCCAGCCTTAGTTAAATAGAGCTGTAGACAAAGGATTCCATGGATCCACCTGCCAATGACTAGTCTCACCTTCACTTCCTCAGTCCCCTCCCATTCTCCCCTCATCCTGGCACCATACCGTACATGCAGATTACTTCTTTCTTGGATTTTCATACTCTGTGTTAC
Organism: Protopterus annectens; assembly: GCF_019279795.1. Taxonomy (NCBI): domain Eukaryota; kingdom Metazoa; phylum Chordata; order Ceratodontiformes; family Protopteridae; genus Protopterus; species Protopterus annectens. The sequence goes on from NC_056745.1 coordinate 842,351,104, forward strand.
TTTTGAGATACCCCATGCTTATAGCACCCTGTAACTGGCCAAGACTCCAGCATAATTTAAGCGTGGTGTAAGCAACTCAGTTAAGCAATGGGTCTGGAGACTTCTAGGCCTCTAGACGTCACAGAGTTCTATATGCTCTGGGTGCATTTTAGGGCTTTTTTTTTTTACAAACTTTTGATTTAACGACGAAGAACTGAGCAAAACAGTCATAAGTATGAAAATATATTCAGCCTTATTTTTTCTTTCAAAAAAAAAATAAGGTTGTGTCTAAAGCTTAATATCCAAAGCTAAGAAAATAATTCCCCGATAAGCTGAGACTATAAATTCAAGGAATAATTATATCCTTTTTGGGAATAGTGTCTGCCTTCGCACCCTTCCAGAAAAGACGTAGTTATCTTCTTTATACCACTCTGGTGTTGGATTGGGATGAAAAGTAAAAAAAAACAAATAGCCAGAACCATACATTATACAGCTGAGGGTCTGGGGAGAGAAGTAAAATCACATGGATAAAATCTCTACTGAGATAAGGAGTACATGCACAGTCTACACAGAAGGAATGAATAGCCAAAAACACAGCTGGAGAACCAAGCATTGCTAGATTGCAACAGCACTTGATATGACATTCTGCCAGTGATCATATGTATCATGCACACATCCTGCCCAGACCACCACAAACAACTACTTCCTGAGTACAGTGCTGATGTTCCAATGTGCTAGAAAGTGAAAAAAATATGAATACTTGAAAGTAGGAATATGAAATATGAAAATAAGTCATTCTCTCTATTTAACTGTTTGCTCACTGGTAAAAATATATACACATGACTAGCACTTTAAGTAATAATAATTTAACTATGAAATGTATTTCCATTAATGTAAATGGTTTGAATAATAATTGTAAGAGGGGACGTCTCCTGAAATACTTGAAAATGTTTAATGCCCAGATTATTTTTGTACAAGAAATGTGCCTTATATAAGAGGATATAAATAAAATCAGAACTAATAGTTATACAGTTTAGTTAGTTCTCATTATAAAATACAGGACGGGAGTAGCAGTCCTATAGAAAAACTGAATTTTAATGCCAGACATTTTAAAAACATACCGTGATAAAACAGCGGTTTTCTGTTTAGTAACATTAACCATAAACGGGAAGATTTACATTCTAGTAAACATTTATTAGATACCTGGTTAAGGTGTCAAAGTAGCCAAAAACACTTGGAAGATATTCTACATCATGCTGAAGGTAAAATAATTATAGCAGGAAACTTTAATTGTATAATGAATGATGGGGATACTGATGCAAAAAACACAAGAAAGAAAACAGCAATATCTAAAGCACTATTTGATTTTACTGAAACCTTTAACTTTGTAGATGCTAATGAATACTCTGATCGTAATACTTTATTCTTTGCACCATTATCCTCATCATTATGGCACACAGCCAAGAACGGACAGAGTACACATATCAAGAGATGTAGCCTCAAAGCTAAAGTCAAAGTGGTCACATGCCCATTGTCAGACCATAACACAATCAATTCTGACCTAGACTTGAATACAAAACAAAGAATGACCATAACTAGAATACATTCATACGTAACAAGTGTAAAGGATTTTAAGGAATTTTATGTTAAAGAAATACAAACTTTTTAGCATAAATCTTACTGAAGACTTTTCTGATATATATATATATATATATATATATATATATATATATATATATATATATATATATATATATATATATATATATAAAAGAGTCTTTGAAGTCATACTTATAAGGTAAAGCATTAACATGGTTCAAGAATAAGAAAAAGCAATGGGGAAAAAGACTTACTGGAATTACTAGCAAAAATTGATACAGTAAAACTAGACATTCAGAAGGAAAAAATGAATTTAATAAGAGAACTTGATAACATGTATAAAAATATCTATAGACACTAAATCATAAAACAATGATCAACCTAGAGAAGATCAAACTATGTTCTTATTCAATGAATCCCAGGAATCAGTAAAGAATAGCTAATAGAACTAAAAGGTCATAAAGACAAATCAGATAAAGGAAATATAGATTCCAGATGCTAGAAAAGTACACTTAGAAGGGATACTAAACAGATTTAATTCATATTTTTATAAGGTTAATACCCAAAAGGAGATGATAGAACCTCAAAACAGGCTAAAGTCTTTCTTTAGTAAACATATAAAAAAAACTTAGTGATGCTCATATGAAATTAATAGACAAAACAATAGCTATGACTGAACTTAAATCCCAAATTAATAACTTAAAGCTAAACAAAGCACCTGGCATAGACAATATGACCCCAGAAATGTTTAAACTACTAACCAAAGAAGCACTGGCATTATTATTAAAAGTGTTTACATTAGTGAAAGAAGGCAGAAATATTCCTCCTTCTTGGAAATACACAATAATATCACCTATTTTGAAGCCAGATAAAACTGAAAATGAATATTCATGTTACAGACCTATAACTTTACTTATATTGACTGTAAGATGTTCATGGCAATGCATGCAGCTAGAATTAAACAATTATTTCCACTATTAATAGACAAAGATTAAGCTGGCTTTATACAAGACAAAAATACATATGATAATATTAAAAGAGTCATATCTTTAATTGATTATATTAAGTATACTAAAAATGACATTACTGTGATCAGATTAGACATAAATAGTGCTTTTGATTCTGTTCAATTGGATTATCTATGGTTAGTTTTAGAAGAATATGGATTTTCACAAAAATTCATACTATTAATTAAATCACTTTATGAAAAATCCCTAGGATATGTACAGATAGGCTCATCCTTTTCTAAATCTATAGAAATTACTAAAGGCACAAAACAGGGATGCCCCTTGTTACCACTGTTATTTGCCATAGTAATTGAACCTTTTGCAAATTATATTTGGATGGACAAAAATATTAAGGGCATACACATTGACAATAGTCTGGAAAGGAAGGGTCAGTTGCTTACAGAGGACATTCTGCTAACTTTAAAAGACAATAATAACTCACTAAAAACTGTACTAAATACAACTGCACATTTTCAGAAACTTAATGAAAATAAGACAAAGATGCTACTTATAAATTCCAGTAAGAAAGATGTAGATAAGGAATTTTCTAAATATATAGCTGCAGACAATGAAATTAAATACTTAGGAGTCACATGAACAGATGAACTATATAATGCAATAACAAAAAAAAACTGTACTAATATCTTAAATAATATTAAAATACTTTCTTAATGTATTCTTTTTTACAATGGAAGACAGGCTATATATAATTAAAATAATTATTTTCCCAAAAATATTATATTTCATACAAGGCTTCTCTATCTATTCCTTCAAATCTTATATAAAACAGCTTAACAAACTAATGCTAAACTTCCTATGGTATCCCAGCAAACCTAGAATAGCTCTGAATCATAATTTATGTGACTGGGAAGTAAGAAGAATTAGTCTTCCAGGTATAGAAATGTATGCACTGTCTTTTAACTTAAAATCAATGTCATATGGGTAAATAATGCCAAATCTGCCAAATGGAAAGATATGCATAAAAGGATATGGTTAAAATCAAGTCTTACATTGCCATTACAATGTACAGAAATGGTATTGAATAATCTTTGGATGATGAGAAAACATTTTTTTAGAAAATAAACACAAGAATATAAGTTCCAAGTTCATAAATGACATATTAAAGGGATATAAACATCTATGAATAGGACCCCAAACATAAAAGCCTGGTCATTCTTGCTATATCCTATTGCATGTGCACAAAATAACATTAAAACATTTGATATAGGCACAATCAAGATTTTTGGAAACCATGGACTGAACTATTGGTGTTGGTTACTAGATTCTAGGAAAGTTTAACAATGGAACAAATAAAAAACAAATTTGATTTTGATAATGATCTGTGATTAAGTATATAGGATATAAAGCAATACATTTTAAACAGATTAGAAACAATGCAATTAACAATCAGACAAAGTATACCTAACCTAATAGAGCACATGATTTTTTTAACAACACAAGCTGTTCATGGAAAAGGCTACTTATCAAACATCTATAAAATAATTAAAAAAATGAAACTATATCATAAGGAAAATTTCTGGGACTACTGTAAAACAATTGCTGTGTCTTTCGGCTTTTCCCGGTTAGGGGTCGCCACAGCAGAACTCCGGTCCGCTAATGAGTGGCAGTAGATTTATATGTGCCGAGTTGTCAGCCCTGATGCACAACCTTCAACGAAGGTATGCCCATTCATGCATGTCTCCTCACAGAAGACGCTCTAGCTGAGAATCTAACAGGACAACGTCTTACTGTGAGGCGACAACGCTACCGCAGCACCACCACTGTAAAACAATCAATAATGAAATTACAAATGACAATGATAAAAAACTAATACTTCTCTCCACAAAGCAAATATCTGTTTCATTGCAATGTCTTTCACAAGGAAATGTATTCATAGGTCCTATGTAACACCACATAAAATGGAAATAATATTTAAACAAAATATAGGATGCTGGAAATGCAAAAGGAACTTGACAGCAGACTGGTTGCATATGTTTTAGGACTGTCATTTGTTTAAACTATTTTGGAATAAAGCTAATTATTTCTTGCAATTAGTTTTTAATGATAATTTTCAATTGTCTAAATCTTTGATTTTGTTTAATGCACCCATACACCAATGTGTTACTAGAACAAAGTTCTCACTCCTATGGACACTACTAGCTATAACACATAAAACCATTACAATAAACTGGAAAAGTGAGACTTCACCCACATTTAAAGAATACAGACACATCGTACTGAGTATATCATGAATGGAAATAAAAACCACTACAATAAGAACAGAAAGAATACATCCTATTACAACTCATGGCAGAAGGTGATTGAAATACTGGAGAGAAATCACTGTAACACTACATAAAATTAACTTTGAATGGAAAAATGTATACTGTCTAAATTTTGGCACCCTTGTAAATAGTTTTTTTGATGTTATAGTTGTTGATTTTATTTTGTTGTTATTAACCTATGTAAACTATGTTATCTACTAACGGTCTACAGGACTGCAATTGGTCACCATAACAAAATAGTTTCTCTCAGCATTTAAGCAGACTGAACTCTACATTTACCTACAAAATGGAGTCTACAGGACTACAATTGGTCACCATAACAGAATCAGTTTCTCTCAGCATTTAAGCAGATTGATTTACCTACAAAACGGAGTCTACAGGACTGCAGTTGGTCACCATAGCAAAATCAGTTTCTCTCAGCATTTAAGCAAATTGAACCCTACATTTACCTACAAACGGAGTCTACAGGACTGCAATTGGTCACCATAACAAAATCAGTTTCTCTCAGCATTTAAGCAGAGTAGGTTGCACACAAAAAGCATTTGTTAAGCTTTCACTTACAGTGCCATAGGGCTCTTTTTTTCTACTTGAGTGTTTGCCTCCTTCCCCTGTAACTTAAGTAAACTGACTTTTACATTAAGAGCAATAATACTTACCTTATAGCTTTAGGACACCTTAGGAAACTTTGTAAACTGCAATAGCCTGACATTTGAACAAGTAGCCCTTGTAAAAATTCCCAAAATTGTATACTGTTGGTCTGTCTTTCCTGCTAAACATAAATGAAATTATAGTGCTAAGTGCAAGTAACATTAAAATTAAAGTACTGAGTACAAATAACATTAAAGTGCTGAGTGCAGATTTTTGGCCCTTACATTCAACTTACCTCTGGTGTGGTGTCTTGAGTCAATCAGGATATTCCCTGTAACCACTCCTACTGCCTTCTCTTTTCCCCCACCCCCTCTTTCCTCAAATAGGTTAAACTGCTACAATTCAGTACAGGCATCATTTTCAAATCTAGGTGCTTAGGATTTCCCTCTCTCTTCCCCCCTTGGCTGACATGGTGTGACTCAGTGTAAGTTTCTTCACTGTATGGATCTTTTACTGTTTTTTGTGTAACTGAATGACCTGCTGCTAAATTCTGATTCTACACAGACTGCTCTATCTTTTTGCAGAGGCTCTATAAGTAGCTAGTGACTTTACTGAATTTGTGTGGTAATATTTGTGTTTAAATTGAAACTGTACCTAGAGAAAGTGTATAATCAGAGCTCCTACTTGCTGCATGTGTTTTTAATGTTTAAATTGCACACACGCATTGAAGAAGTGCTTTTATGACCTGAATAACCTGGGCTAGTTATACCTGAAGTGCTTTTACTGGCAATTTTCCAGTTGTACAATTGTGAACAATTGATTTCGTTTTTCTGGTATATCTTTAAAATCTGGCAAGTGTTTATTTACTGCATTGCTCTCTTGCTTAGGTTTCTTAGCTATAAATCTTAGTTCATTCTGAAGTGTGTTACTTTACCCCCCACCCTCAAACCTTTCTGAATGTATTATTATAAAATAACTGTCTGTTGTTGCCTTCATGCTTACCCTAGAATCTCTGTTTTTCTCTTTTCCTGGTTGAACTCTACATTTACCTACAAAACGGAGACTGCAGGACTGCAATTGGTCACCATAACAAAATCAGTTTCTCTCAGCATTTAAGCAGAGTAGGTTGCACACAAAAAGCATTTGTTAAGCTTTCACTTACAGTGCTGTGTAAGTAAGCAGGTCACCATTTTGGTCAGCCATAGGGCTCTTTTTTCTACTTGAGTGTTTGCCTCCTTCCCCTGTAACTTAAGTAAACTGACTCTTACATTAAGAGCTATAATACTTACCTTATAGCTTTAGGACACCTTAGGAAACTTTGTAAACTGCAATAGCCCCACTACGTTCACCCTCGCTATGCTCGGGCTCTCTTTGCTCCCCTCCCTGCCCCCAATTTCCTCCCACTCCCAGTACCCCTAACTTTAAAGTACTATAGCTACTCCCCCACTTTCTAGATACTATCTGCTTTCATCTGGGATAATTCCTCCCATCCCCATTCTTCTACCTACATTTTAAAAGCACCTATTAGCTTTCATCTGGCATTCTCCCATCCACCTCCCAGTACCTTTACCTCAGCACTCTATCTTCTTGTATTGCATCACCAGGTAAAACAGTTCCTTAACTCACTAGCTGAATCACAAATAATGATATACTCCTCTTTACTACCCCTCTTGTTCGCACCATACCGCTTTACCTTGTATGAAAACCAGTTTCTCACAGGATTTCAGGACCCGAAAGGCCATACTATCACCCCAGCTGTAAATCCTCCCACCATCAACCATACTTACAGTATGAGGTCCTATCCAACATCTTGTTCAGTCTATCAACATCTCAACCCCAGGTACATTAGCTCTAGATCCAAACACTGCCACAAACTAATAAACAAATTCCTGAAGTTCATCACCAAGTATAGACTTAACCTAATACTTGGTGGTGATATTCACCCCAACCCTGGCCTACCCACTTCAGATACACATAGCCCCTCTACTTGTAATCTAAGCTACAAACCTACAATTAATAGGCCAACTAACTCTCTCCTAGACTGTCATCTCAATATTAGAAGCATTAATAACAAGGTACATGAATTGCATGCACTTCTGGATGTCCACTCCCCTGAGATTCTCTGTTTATTTGAAACCTGGTTAAAACCTAACACTACAGACAATGAAGTGTTACCACCTGGGTACAACATACACAGGCTGGATTGTGCTTCCAAGAAGGAGGATGGGGTAGCTGTACTCTATAAATCTGAGTTGAATGCCACCATAGATGTAATGCAACCACCTCAGACTAATAACTCAGAGATTCTTGCCACCAAATTGCAACTTAATAAAAATAAATGCATTAATATCATCAGTATGTACGTTCCCCCAGGTAACAATATATCTACACTTGAAGGTATCCTGCACTGGTTATCATGTCACTACCCTCAAGAAACCCTACTACTTGGAGACTTTAACACAGACTGGGGCACCTGTTCCTCAGAATCACCAACCACCCATATTAACCTGCATGCATTTACACAAGTCATATCCACCCCTACCAGGATAGGTAAACCCAACCAAAAAGAAAGTATACTTGACTGGGTACTCATAAATAGTCACCCCCAACTGTACACCTCTGGTACCCTCCCTGATGGCCTAAGTGATCACCTTCTCACATATGTAATTAAGCACAAAGCCATTAATTCCCAACAACCCTTATTCAGAAAGGTTAGAAACAATAAAAACATTGACCCTGTCAATTTCCAACAAGAACTAAACTCATGTAATTGGTCTATTCTAAAACACCTCCCCTTAGAGGAAGCAGTAGCATACTTTAACAACAAATTCCTTGAGATCCTTGATTTGCATGCACCTGTTCATTCAAAGAAAACAAAGGCAAAAATTCCTTGAGATCCTTGATTTGCATGCACCTGTTCGTTCAAAGAGAACAAAGGCAAAAATTCCTTGAGATCCTTAATTTGCATGCACCTGTTCGTTCAAAAAGAACAAAGGCAAAAACTGTGCCATGGCTTTCTAAGGAGTCTAAACTCAAAATTACCCTTAGAAACAAAGCATAGGCTTTATGGCGCCCTTTTAAAGACCCCCAAGATCACATTAAATACAGGCAATCCAGGAACGAAACTAAAAAATCCATTTTACAAGACCAAAAACAATACTACTGTAATTTACAAACAGTAAATCAAAATAACCCTCAGACGTTTTGGGCAGGTTTAAATAAACTACTACATCCTGGACAAACTTCAACCCCAATCCCTGCTGCTACTATAGATAAAACCCCTGAAGATGTTTCTGACAGTTTTAACCGATTCTTTACTGAGACAATTCAAGCCCTAGCTAGCCAACTACCTCCTAGCTCCCCTGGTCCTGAAAGTACCACCCCTAGAAACCTACTTGTGTTCAGCTTCCAACCAGTCGCCACTTCACTTATCCGTACCTTTATCAAAAAAATTAAAACCCACTACACTTTCTGCTGATCAACTCCCTGCCAAGTACCTACAAAAATCAGCTCATGCTATTGCTTACCCCGTCTCAATACTAATCAATCGAACCATAGTAGAAGATAAAATTCTCACCATCTGGAAAATATCCTATGTAATCCCATTTCACAAAGGAGGCAGCTCTACTGAATTCTCCAATTATAGGCCAATAGCTATACTCTCTCCACTTGCAAAGATTATGGAAAAATGTATTCAGACAACTCATGCACCACCTAATCCAGAATCACCTTATGGCAGACACTCAGCATGGCTTCTGTCCTCATCACAGCACTACTTCAGCCCTCCTAGCCTTTACCAACACTATAAACCATAATCGCAACAATAATTATATATCCTCAGCCTACTTCTTGGATCTTTCCAAGGCATTCGATATGGCTGATCACCAACTTTTAATCCACACCCTGCAAACATTCTGTCTAGATACTAGAGCCCTTCAATGGTTTCAGTCCTACCTGAATGTTTGACAGCAGGCTGTCCTCTGGCAGAACAAACTCTCTAATCCTCTACCTAACACCCTTGGAGTACCACAAGGCTCTATACTAGGGCCCTTGCTGTTCTCAATCTTCATTAATGACCTTTATACTGTCATCCCAAAAGTCAGCTATATCCAATATGCTGATGACTCTACTCTGATTTGCTCGGCCACATCTCCAATAGAGTTATGGTCAGCTACCCAGACCATCTTTAATACAATAGAAAACTGGCTTTCTGAACGTCGTCTGATCCTAAATCCCCAAAAAAATAAAATGCTGTTATTCTCACCAACACGTAGGTCTACCGCTTTCACCTTTACCATAAATTCAAATGATGGCACAATAATCTCCCCTGACCCCTCTATAAAACGATTAGGTGTCATCATAGATAATAATATAAAATTCGACCTACATGTTAACCAAACCATCAAAACCATCAATAAAAAACTAGGGTCACTTTACAGAATAAAAGCCTTCCTAACCCCTCCAGCTAAAACTGCCATAGCTCGCTCTCACCTTCTTTCAACCCTTCTGTATGCATCCACTCTATTCTCGAATTTAAACAAGACTGTCCTTAACAAACTCTCAATTTGCTACAATCACATTGCCAGGTTTGCCACTGGGCTGCCTTTTAGGACGCATCATTGCATCAGTCTAAATCAGTTTGGGTGGCTTGAACTACCCAGCCTAATCCAGTATAACCAACTGATTATGGCCTATAAAATCCTCTATAATCCGGACAATACTCCTGCACTTAAAAATATTATCACCCCTTATAACAATCCTAGACCGCTTCGATCCAGTAACAAACTACTAATTCAGACTAGCAAAATTAATAACACAGCCGGTGACTCTCTCTTTGCAAACTCTGTAAGCAGACCCTGGAACTCTCTTCCAGCTATTACCTTACTTTCTATCTTAGGTCGATTTAAAACTAGACTTAAACAACATTTGGCACTTAACTGGCTATGTCAATGTATCAAGCCTGGTTAACTCTCTCTAGAATGTGTAAAAATCTGTTAACCAGCTTACTGTGTAATTTAATTTAATCCTGACTTACGCTCAGGGTTAACTCTTAACCTGTGAAACTTGTTTAACTTGCTTACTTATGTAATCACTGTAAATAGTCTGTTTGTAATATGTAATGCTGGTATTATGTAATGCTGTATCTGCTTACCCTTGGAGCTTTTCTTCCCGGGCCTCCGCTGAAAATGGACATGCTTCCAGTTGGACTATCCCGGTCAACAAATGTAAAATAAATAAGTAAATAAAATACTTCAAAGTTATGGAGCATATATTCATTTGGAAAATTTAAAAAAAAATTAAGGAAAAATAAAATGTAATCTTTGCAGTCAGTATTTTTCTGAAGGGGGCATTATTACTCTTAATTCTGCATGGGTACAAGACTATTCCTTAAGATGGACTTTGATTTATGCATAGCGCTAAGAGAATATTAAGTTCAAATATAGATGTAGCACATTCTTTACTTAGGCTAAACCACTACGATCTCACTGGGAAACTCCATGAGTTATCTAGGATCAGTTACGTAACATGTCTGGTGTTATCCAAAGTCTGTATATAGTTCACAAGGGATAAGAAGACTAGACACAGTTTTCTTTTTCTGGAAGAGGGGGACAAATGTAACATGAAAAGTGGGGGGGTTTGGGGAGAGGAGGCTAGTCCTTGCAACTTTCTTTGTTGCTCATAAGCAGTCATTGGCATGTGCTGTGATAATATAACAATGCTGTGTACATGTGAATGTATAGAGGTACTAGTCCTGTGCTGCTTGTATAGTGATACATTTTAATTATGTACAGTACAAAACTAAAGGAATTTTGCAATTAAATGAGTAGGCTTTGAGATATGCTGTACTTTCAAATTCAGAGAGAAATCTGGAACTTTATGTCACTAGGATTGTGTAACATTATATTATTCTTCAAGATGCCAGAGAACATGATTCTAATGTAAAACAAGAATAAAAATCCAGCAGCAGGGTCTGCTGAAAGTGAATCATGTTATCAGACAAAAAAAAAAAACTCTTATCTGTAATGCATTCCCAGAGGTTATGATTCTATTCATCTCAATCTGGTACCTGGGTTATAATATGGTACAAGATGCAGCTGATTGCCCCAGGATTTAGTTAACCTAGTGTCAAAACAACTGGGAATACCTTATTGATGCAACTGTAATTGTTTTTTTGTGACCCTTACGCCATCTTTCATAATTTATTAATATCAGTAAATTCCACAACTTAGCTTACCATGTAGTATATAATAATAGCCTTAATTTTATGCTCATTTTGTGGAATGCCAATGGAAAACAAAATAGAGCTCTTATTTAATGTCTTGTTGTTTGCTTTGCAAGATGTGTGCCAGTGTGTGATACAACATGTAACAACTGCACCATTACCGGCACCCACGTGAAACAAACTTTATGTGCAGCTAATCTCATACTCAGGCTCCACAGGTCCCACATTCTGTCGCCCTTATGCAAACCTTTAACTTCCATCTACATACTGAAGTGTTTGCTGATCCCCCAACTTTATAAAATTGCAGTAGACAAATTGTACTGAAAAATGGATATTTTGAGTGATTCAGTGTTACTTCTTATATACACTTTGCTAATTTATCAAATAATTGTCTGCAAATGGCAGCAAAAGCATTGTACTGCCAGTACTTGTTTGAAGAAGCGGTATGATAAAATACTGACTGTAACAGTGTTCCAATGATCTTGCTGCATAGCATAATTTAGGCATATTATACTACCTACTGCTGTGTGTATTGTACTGGAATGCTATTTGGCTATACATTGATTCTTTTGTGCTTCAGAACATAGTGCACAGACTGATGGAAGAAAAAATGGTACCCGCATACTGCCATGTTTGGATTTTTTTTATTCTAAAAGTAGTTTTGAATTAGACTAATACTATTTTAAAATAAATCAAATTATCATCACATGCTTAGAAGTTCTGTGAAAAGAGAAAACAAAATTGTATGCTGTCAGCGAAGCCAATTATCAAAGAATACCAAAGTTCATACATAAATGATGACAAGATTTCTCAATCGCAGCTTGTCAGAAACAATATCAGATGTCGTTTTACCCTTATCAACTGTCTTATACTAACTTAAATTGAGCATGTAGGCAGTGCTTATAGTTACATTTTCATGGCCAGGTGATATTTAGTCTTTATTGAACTTATCTTATGTAACACAACCCTGTTTATTATTGTATTGTGTTATTTCCTTTGTATGGTTTCTACATTATATTTGCTGGCAAGAGAAATGAAATTATGTCATACCATGCAAATTTTGCAAGTACCTTTTGAGATGTATGATTTTCTTTGCAGATCCATAGCAGACAAAGTTTTTATTCTTTATGTAGATGTCAATCTGCCTTTTTGGGGGGAACTATAGTTTTCTCATTAACAGTTTGTTTTCATCTGAATGATGATATAAGATGAAGATAAGATGTACACTGGGTATCACAGTAAAATGTGGCTATTCTGTTAACAAATGATTTCTGTCAAAAGCAACTATTCTTTCAAAGAATTTAAACAAAAACTCTGCCTATTTGCTTTCTAGTGTGGTTGAGTGGATTTCTTGCTTCGTTGCTTTCTTTTACCACTCTGATACTGGAATATACACCAATCCTATCCTTATCATATAATTTACTCTTCATTAGTAACTAATTGACACATATTTCTGCATTGTGTAGCATTACCATGATGAAAGACTTCAGAACTCTCCAACTCACTTTATTCTGTTTTGTGCTTCACTAAATCATTTGGCAAAATGAGATAATGTAAAGGAGAGTATATGAAATGGGGGTTACATTGAGTCAATGGTAATCTCTAGCTGGACTGAAAACTCTCTAAGGTGGGCAGATCTGGTCGACTTCCTGAGAAACTATGATCATGTACATAGAATTGTGCTGCACTTTCTTGACTGGTTACGTACTGCATGCAAGGAGTTGGACAGGTTTACTGCTGTGTTTAGATGCAGAGTAGCTACCTGCAGCCCCATTTCCAAAGCTAAAAAAGGATCATATTACAGTGTGCCATAACATTAAGTAGTTAAATGTGGTACAGTAGAGAGATGATTATCTGAACTAATTGGGACCTAGGGTAGTTCGGATAATCAAATTGTTCGGATAATCAAACATACATTGAACCAGATAAAAAAACTAGACTGGGTTAATTATGTAGTAAACCTCCAGACACTGGACTCAACCCAGTTTGATTTTGTCAAGAGCAGGTCATGTCTACTACTCAGCCTGGTGAGCTTTTTTTGAGAAAGCCACCAAAGCAATGAATGAGGGCAAAATGGTTCACACTGCCTACCATGACATGGCCAAGGCATTTGACACAATACCCCACTTGGTCATTGTTGACAAACTCAGTAGATTAGGTACAAACCCATATGTCACCCAGTGGGTAGCCAGCTGGCTCACAGACAAGACCCAGGAAGTTAGAACTCGGGAGTCCACCTTTACAAAGAGGCAAGTCATAACTGGAGTCCCTCAGAGATCGGTCCTTGGTCCGCTCCTTTTTGGCATTTACTTCTCTGAACTCAAGGACAGTGTCAATGGTTTCTGGTTGACTAAATTTGTGGATAACTGCAAATTAGAAACTGTCATTGAATCCCACACTGACACAAATGATCTGCAGGAAGGGCAGACACAAACAAAAAATTGGTGTCAGAGCCATTGACTAAAACTAAATGCCAAGTAATGTATAATAATATCTTTTGAGAAGTCATTCACCCCTGGTAACTATCATATTGACAACACACCCCTTAGAGTTGACCCACTAGTCAGGGACTTAGGGACACACATAGACAGTTATCCAGCCTTTGACCATCATGTGTCTATAGTACTTAGAAAATCATTCTGTGCTGCACAATTTATAAACAAGGGTATAGCATCTAGGTCCAAGGAAGTCATTGTTGCATTGTATTTGGCATTCATCAGACCTATCATTGTGTACAATACTCCCTTTGGTATGCACCTAACCAGGCATATCCAACAACTGGAATGTCCACAGAGGTTCCACACTAAAAGAAGACAGTGTGTAAATAAAATGTCCTATGCAAACTGCATCAAGGCCCTATCCCTGTATTCTGTCAACTACAAGCTTTTGAGAGGAGATCTATGACTGGCATGTAGGGCACTGTCAGACCCTAATCTGATTGATCTCCTGCATATCTACAAAACAAACACCACCAGAATTACCCATGCTAAAGACTTAAAACTTGCCTGTGATATAAATTGGACCTGCTGGAGAGACGGGTATTTATCTCATTGACTACCCTTTTTCTGGAACAGGCTCTCTATCCATGTGAAGCAGAGCTCCTCTCTGACCCAATTCAAGTGTAACTTGGACAATTGGATGGAGAACAGGAAAGGCATCTCAGGTTTGGTAGCTTATGTCTCTAATGACAAGCAACCTGTAAATGGTTCATCTCCCAGGCCCCTACTTGTAAATGTTTAATCTCCCAAGCCACTGCTTACACTTATCAAGAGTACCAGAACTTGTCAGACATTTGTGATGGATGGCTAGGCTTAAAATGGCCCTTGTGATCATTAGCATATTAAACACCTGTGAACCTATGGTGGCAACCAAGGATAACTCTCCTGCTAGAGATGAGGCACTCTGTATGCTGATGTGTTGGCCACATACTATCCTACTGCAGCATCCCAGAGCAGAGGGGGTGAATTTCTCAGTCACATGAGTTGTCTGTCAGGGGGGGTGAATATAACAATCACATTACCTGTGTCAATCACGTGTTCATGTGAGTTAGCATGACCACAGATATACTATGATAGTGTCAGACAGCATGTAGTTGTGTTACACATGAGTGATACGATTATAGGTTCATAGGTAGGTACTAGGCTATTGGCCCTAGGGCCTATATAAGCCTAGCCAAAGACACCCTGGCTTTCGCCACCCAAGAAAATTATTTTCCTGTGCCACTGTCGAGCAGAGCCACAGAAGTGATCCCCGGGGTGAATTTCCTATCTCCCATCCAATCATCAAGATTTTTCTTGAAGAGTGCTAATGAGGAGCTTTGTTTGATATAGATAGGTAGTTTGTTCCAGAGTATGCAAAGTCTCTGGGACAGGAATCTATCCCTCCAGCATGTTCTGTTTATTGTGGTGACAAGGTTTAGGTCCCTAGACCGTGTAGCTCATAGGGATTGGGATTTCTTTAAGTGGAGCATGTTTAAAAGTTCTGGGTTTGACATAGCTTCGTGTGCTAGGTAGAGATTGCCTCTGAGTAGGCGATATGCAACGGAGTAAAGCTGCAGTTTTTTGAGACGGTCTGCATAGGGCATCTGTTTGAGGCCAGTAATCTTCTTTGTGAGGTATTTCTGTGGCCTTTCCAGTTGTTGTAGATGTCTTATGAGGTACATACCAAAAGGGGCATTGTACTCTTTAATGGGTCTAATGAGTAACGGGAGAGGAACAATGACCTCTTTTTTCCTGGATGAGAAACCTTTTGTGATGAGGTGTGCCACGTAGAAGGATTTCCTGACTACTGTGGTGATGTGATTATCAAAGGAGAGACTACTGTCCACCTGTGTCCCAAGGTCTCTTATCACACTTTCAATGTTAAGTAGACTACCACCTATGTGGTAGTTCATGGGTACTGAGTTTTTACCAAAAGGGATGACAATGCACTTTTTGACATTGAGCTTGAGGCCATGGCTTTGACAGCAGGCATCTGTCTCAGCGAGGCCCTTTTGTAGTATGTCCACATCTTTTGGAGTTTTGATTATGGCTCCTAGTTTGCAATCATCTGCGAGCTTTGTTAGCCAAAGACCTTCTGTGTTAGCCTGTACTTCAGAGAAGTAGATACCAAACAGGAGAGGACCCAGGACTGAACCCTGTGGTACTCCACTTGTTACTGGTCTGAAGTTGGATTTGGAGTCTGCTACTTTCACAGTGTGGGTTCTGTCAGTGAGCCAGTTGGCAACCCATCTTGTGACATAGGGATTTATACCTAGTTTAGTGAGTTTATCTATAATTCCCGAGTGGGGGATGGTGTTGAAAGCCTTGGCGAGATCTAGATAAGCTGTGTGAACCACCTTACCCTCATCTACAGCTTTGGTGACTGCTTCAAAGAAGTCTATCAGGTTTAGGAGACATGATCTGCCTTTTACAAACCCGAACTGGGGGGGGTCCTGAGTTTGGAGATTACCAATGTCATTGTTTATAAGTTTCATGATGATACGTTCCATAGCCTTGCAGACCAGGCTCGTTAGGCTAATGGGGCAGTAGTTTCCAGGGTCTGTGGTGGCTCCCCCTTTGTGGAATGGGATAACTGTCACTGTGTGCCATTCAGTGGGCACATAGCCTGAGGTGAGGCTATGATTGAACATGGTGCTTAGGTGAGGTACCAGTTAGTTCTGTAGTTCAGGTAGAACACAGCCTAGGATGTTGTCAGTTCCTATGGATGCTGTGTTCTTGGCTTTGGATAGTATGTTTTTTACCTGTGCAACCGTGATTACAGGAACTTTGTATTCTTCTGGTATAGAGATGGGCCCTTTAGGGGATGACAGGGGGGTAAAGTTAGCACTGAACCTATCTTGTTGGCAATATCAGTTGGTTCTGTATATTTAGTGCTATTGTGCTGTAACTTAGAGCAGATCTGAGTGTTGTCATTGAGATTCTTGACATAGCTGTAGAATGCTTTGTGGTTGTCTTTAGAGTCAGTGGCGATTTTGTTTTCATAACTAGCTTTGGAGGATTTTATGAGGGATCTCTGCTTCTTACTGAGGCTGACCAGGGAGTTTCGGATTTTACTCTTTTTTGCAACAGTTTCTTTCTTCTGTTGTAGAGTTTGTTTATGGCAGGGGACCACCAGATTGGCTTCCTTTTTTTGGAGGATAGTATCTTGTTTCTGTTACGGATTGCATGATCCATCTGACCAACAGGAATTGACATCTGGTGTGGAGCACTGGTTGCCCATGTTGGTAATAACCAGGTCTAGGATATTTTTGCCCCTGGTGGGGGTGTGAATAAGTTGATCTATGGCATTGGAATTTATGAATTCCAGAAAACGTTGAGCACAAGAGTTGGTACATGAGTAGTTTTCCCAGTTAATGGTAGGGTAGTTGAAATCGCCCATTATTAGGGTGTTAGGTTTGTACCCTAATATTTTCCATTGTATTAAGAAATGAGGAGTGGGAATCCTGGGGCATGGTGGGGGATCTGTAGCAAGCTACAGTTTGGATTGCGGCCTTGCCCAGAGTTAGTTGCACTTGGATAATCTCGTAATAATCTTGGATGCATTATGCTGAGCAACTAGCCTGGAGGTGTGGATATCCTTAATGAATATGGACACATCTCCACCTTTAATGTTTCGGTCCAGGTTAGGTGGCCGAAAGGTGTGGTATGAATTATAGCCTGGTAATGCAGGGGTACTCTCTGGAGCCTCGAACCAGGTCTCTGTCACTGCACAGATGTCGATGTTCTCCATTTTAAGGAGTGCCTTGAGTGAGTGCATTTTGAGGTTTAGACTTCTAGCATTGAGTAGCAATACCCTCAGATTCTTCTTGCCTGTACCTGTTAGATTGGTGAATTTGTCATTTGAAACTTGCCTAAAAAAAGCACTATAGGGGTGGCTAGAGCCTTAGCCAGTATCTGTAATCCCAGGGGTGACAGGTGCAGGCCATCTCTGGCAAAGCATCGTGCTTTGTCGATCATGTCATCTCAGGCAGACAGATACTGGATCCCCTTAGAATGACACCAGAAGCTTAGCCAATTGTTGAAGTCAATCATTTTGTCCTTGTATTATGGTATCATTCTGGGTGATGGCAGGATGCTACTCAGGGCTAGGGACATATCTGCCTGGGCTACAAGATCGGACACCTCCTCCATGTCCCTTTTCATGTAGTCCAAGGAGGTACATTTCAGGTCATTCACACCAACATGGACAATGACAGAGTCATATTTGTACTTGTTGTGGAGTGACCTGAGTGCATGCGTTATGTGGTGGATATACCCATGGGCAGTATAAAGCTGCTATGATATATAGAACTTCTCGTTGAGATGACAATAATAATACTTACTCCTGCATATGGAGAAGTAATTCACCCTCCTGTGATGCAGGAGTTTGATCTTTGAAATCTGCTGAAAAAATAACATTAACAAACATCTGGAATTGTATATCCTATAAGGTCCCATTTAACCACCTCTAAAGTAATAGGTTAGTAACATGCCCACCATACTTACTGTACATTTCAGGAACATGCTCAATGATCTCTTCTTTATATTAGAATAGAAGGTCTGGGTAGCACCCCTTCAGGTTACTTTATTGGTGCTTGCACTACTCATCAGAGCTGTAGATATCAGTAATAGAAGTCAATACCCTTACAAGACAGTATCAGGCATCCACTTTATATTAGGAGCCTTCTTAAGAGCCCCCCAGCATGTGTTCACAGTGGTCTCTGTATGTTATGGATTTTGAACTCATTAGAGCACCACTTGACAGACTTGTCAGTTCCTTTGCCTTCAGAAGCCGTAGCAATGTAGCAGGTCATAATGCTGAGAGAACTTGTAGCTGTGTCATGTCCACACATGTCGTTGCTGTCAACGTATGATGCATCTTCAGGCACCTCATTAGCAAGACAAGTAATCACTGCCACACAGTAGCTGGCATGCAGGGCTGTCCACCTGGTGCCCTGCTCTGGATATTTCCACATAGCAAGAGATCCTGCAGCATATAGGGTATACATCCAATCATATTCCCCATGCATCAGCCTACTGAATGCCCATGCCAGATAGCAAGAGGTCCTGCAGCATGTAAGGTACACATCCAGTCATATTGCCTATGCATCAGCCCAAATGCCCATGCCACATAGCAGAAGGTCCTGCAGAATGCACATTACACACAGGGTTGCCAGACATCCCTATTTGAGTGGGACTGTCCTGAGACCAGCAACCCAATCCCGAGTACTGCACTGCCTTTTGAAAATCCTGGCGAAACAGGCTACGCTTTGTGATTTTTGATTGGCTCGTATACCAGCATACGGGCCAATCATTAATCACAAAGCAGAGACACTCACGAAGGAAAGACTTTTTTTTTGGTCTTTTTTGTCCCCACCTGGCCCTTCAGAAAACTGATGTCCCTAGTTACACATGCAGTCATATTGCCCTTTCAAGTGCCATGATCAACTGGCATATTCATGCCATTCACACATTATTTAGTTATTTAGTTTGTTTACCAGGGTAGTTCACTGATCTTAATAGACCATTTGCAGGCACAGCCTGAGTAAAGAGGTTCACAAAAATATAAAACAGAAGAAATTCACAAACACAGAGTAATCATAAAAGGTCGATAACCCACAGAAAATTGAAATAATGTGTAATTATTAATAGAGTAGAAAAATGTGAATTCATTTTAGTGGTAAATATGAGAGGGAAGCAGCAGGTGAGAACGGAGGGTCAAAGTAGAAGTGATGCACGTGAGGAGGGAGTTAGGTTATATAATCAATGAAAAACACTTGCAGTCAGATTTTTGATGGAGTTGTCTTCTGAGATGTGCTGTGAATGTGCGGAAAGAGGATAATTCTTTTAATTGACAGGGATGGATTGCCAGTGATTAGGTGCAAGAAAAGAGAAGGAATGGTTGGTACAGTACAATTTGGTTTGGGATGTCTGGAGTGAGGGAGTTAATTAGGAGAGGTTGCAGAGGCTGTAGGGGGTGATTTTACTGTGGAGTTTGGCTGCAAGAGGTGGCAAGGCACCTGGTTGAAATAGTTAGAAAAGAAGAGACCCTAGGTAGCCATTTGGCTTTGGAGATGGTGATGCAGTGCTGTTCCTTATTGGGGGGGGGGGGGTTAAAGACAGAAAATGTATCGGTAGATTTAGTTTTCAATGGACTGTTGAGTGAATGAATTTTTTTAGAAGTTTTGGCTGTGATGGGAGGCTTGTATTCAAGTTGACCAAGTAGGACTCCTATGCCTATTGCAGCTCTAGCTGGTCTGGAGAGAAAATGATATATTCTCCAAGATGAGTATAAAAGAGAACTGAACTTTTCTTGTTGTTTTCAGTATGGCTTTGTAAGTTAAGTGACTGTTGTAGTCATACACCTTAGTATTTTAAATATGTGGCTGTTTCTACCTTAGAACTATTGAAATCTGTGATGTTGAGATTTTTAGGATATTTTTTTCAGCTTTTGTGAGGTGCAAAATATCATACATGTTGTTGTGGAGGAGTTTAGAAGTAACTTATGGTTGTTTAGCCAAGATTGAAGGGAGTGGAGGTCTGACTGAAGCTGGGTTTGAATTGTTGACTGTGAGGGAGTAGATCAGATAATGACCATGCCATCTGTATAAAGAGTGATATGAAGGTCAGGGAGATCAGAGGGTAGTTTGTCAACAAAGAATAAAAATGACAGTGACTATGGATCCCTGCACACTCCTCTGGTAATGGGTGCTGGAGGTAATAGGGATGAGCCGATTCTGATTCTGAAATACTTATTTTTAAGACATTTTGGAACCAGGTGCCAGTGTTTGGGCTCACTCTGATTTCTTGGATGGAGTGAAAGAGCAGGAAGTGGTCAATAAGATCAAAAGGTTTTGGTAAGGTCAGTGAAGAGAGCTCCTGATAGGTTTCCTTTATCCATGCTGAGAACAGTGTTATCTGTAAGTGACCATAGTGCTGTCATTTGCTTTATGTGAGGAGGTGGTACTGTCAGATCTAAGTGGACAGTTGAGTTAGACGTTGCCCGTTCGATTCTCAGTTAGAGCGTCTTCTGTGTGGAGACATGCATGAATGGGCGTTCCTTCGTTGAAGGTTGTGCGTTAGGCCCGGCAAGCCAGCACGTAAAAACTCTACTGCCAATCATTAGCGGACCGGAGTTCCACTGTGGCGACCCCCAACTGGGAAAAGCCGAAAGACACAAACAGACAAAGGGAGGACAGAGATAAGGTGGAAGTAACAGGGATTTTCTGGCTGAGGCTATTTCAGAAGGGTTGCAACAAGAGCAGTTTTCTATATGTTTGGCATTGTATTTTGTATTCTGATTTAATCAGAGGTTGTAAATATGGAGAAGAGGTGTGATAAGGAAATCTTTGCAGAGTGATATAAACCAGATCAGTAGGTTGTCTTCACCCAGGGGGCTGTATCCAGGGGTATGTTTTCTAGTATGTTATCATTTTTTGAGTAATTTTCTTAAAGTAGAAGGGAGGGAAAAAAGGATGGTGGCACGGTGAGTTGGGGGTAGAGGCAGAGGTTATGGTACAAAGGAAGTGTCTGAATTCCTTGAGAAAGTCAGAGGTTGTGACAGCATACATTAAAATAGCTCTGCATCATACTACATATCAGCCCTCACTACATTTGTTGCCCACTGTATGCTGATAGCTATGTGTTTTACTACCACAGACATGTCTGCCTTTTGTACACCATGCTGCATATTTAGTATCTCTATGCATGTCCACATGTCCACACACACACACGCACACACACGCACACAACACTGGCACACACGCACACACACACACACACACACACACACACACACACACACACACACACACACACACACACACACACACACACACACACTCCATCTTTAAGTCAGCACCTCTCCTCCTGGTCTCTGTTTTTTTTTGTTTGTGTGTACCCCTGCGTCTGTAACTCTACACACTTTCCATCTCCTGACTTCCCCTTACATCTGTCTCTATCCATCCTTTGCTGGCACTGTCCTTTCCACTAGCAGATGTCTTACTTAATAGTCAAGGTGCTCTAGGCCTCCTTTATAGTTACTAATAACTTTAAGGCCATGTTGCATAAATCAGTATATTCATGGAAGCCATTGCATTGCCATGTAAGACATGTTTCCTAGGGGTGTTTAGGAAAACTTTTAGGTAAATACCTTTACATACCTGTAATATATAAGCTATGGGTCAAATTCATTAACATCTATACTATGTGTACACCATTCTGAATGAACAGAGAACACAAGCATGATTCCCACCGTCTTCCTGCTAAATTTAGTTTTCCTACTGATTTCTTGTAATTTTAAATATCAAAGGGATTCATAAATGTTACCACAATGTGTAGAATACAGCTATACTTACTTTAATCTTTCTGAGTGAATAGACAGCACAAAAGTGTGGTAGGGATGATCTTTTATACAGACCTGTACACTTAGTGTAGGCATTCATTAATCCGGCCCTTTGTATTTTTGCAGTTATACATAAGGGAATCAATCTGGCAAATACGTGTATGCAGCTGTCAATATAATGTATATATTTTTGCAATGAAATGTCAATAACTGAGATATTTAATTTAAACATGTATCGTTTACTTATATTGATGTTACCATAGTTCAAGAAATGGGTGAGAGTTGCATTGTACTTTATCTGCACATATAAATGTTCTAACATGTACAAATATTCTCACACATAATAAATCTGAATTTTCAGCTCTAAGAGTTGTACATATCCTCTGACATAACAAAAGCTGGATGTTCTTCTCTAACAGCTGTGCATGCTTCCAGCAGTATGGAATATTGCCTGTCATGTAGACTTAAACTTCAACAGCTGTGCATTTTTCCATCTGTAAAAAACGTTGCCTATTGCATACCATTTAATGTTGAAATTGTTCAATATGTACTATGCTATTAATGCAAATAGTTATATGTATCTTGTTTAATTGTTTATTGCAATATTTTTGAATATTGCAATACATATTGAATCAGTATTCATTTTCTACTATTTATTGAATCTGTCTATTTTGCTCAGGTCTTGGCTGAAAAGGCACTGTAAATCAGTTCACTTACCCAGTTAACAAACACCTTAATAAATGACTTCTAAGGAAAAGAACATTTTACTGCTTGACAGATTAACAGCTTATTCTGTGACTCTTCTGTGATTAATATAACTAACCCCCAAGGACATCTTAGATGTGCTTTAAAGTCAGTAAAAAAACGTATTATGTAGACTGAAATCTAATGCTGCTGTTAGGAAATAATGACCACCCAATTATTAAGGCTAACCGTTACTTGGCTAATGTCACTATTTGAAAAGTCAAATCAAATGAGATAAATCTGCAAGTTCAATACAATACAGATATAATAATGAAACTAATGATAATGAAACTAAAGAATTTCCCAGTATTGGGTTGTCGCCTCACAGTAAGATGCTGTCCAGTTCGATTCCCAGCTAGAGGGTCTTCTGCGTGGAGACATGCGTGAATGGGCATACCTTTGTTGAAGGTTGTGTGTCAGGGCTGGTAACTCGGCACGTAAAAATCAACTACCAATCATTAGTGGACTGGAGTTCCGCTGTGGCGACCCCTAACCGGGAAAAGCAGAAAGACGTAACAACTTGGGATAAAATAGGTGAGAATGCAGATACTTGCAATGGTTAGTATTCATCATTTGCTAAAATAATGTTTGGGAAATATTATCAATATCATCTTCATCAAAACTCTGTTTCCCATTTTCTGCATGGGATCAGGTGTCATGTCAGCTGTTGATATCTCTCTTGATTCGGGGCTTCTCTGCTACCTTCCTTGGCAGTCATGCCTGATTGTTGGAGGTTATATCTTACAATCCATCCATCTCTTTGCTGAATCCCCTTGTTTCCTCTTGCCTTCTTCTTGTCTTTCCCAAATCTTCATTTTTTTAATTTATTTTTTTTTATTTGATTTTAAAACAATAGCTAAACAAATCAAGTATAAAACAAACAAATAACTATTTATAGGTCCACAGCTGATCAGTACATCAAAGTTATACATATCAACAATTAATATTTTTAAAGCAAATCTTTAAGTTTAAGTCAATATTTATATGAATGTGTAATATTAGGAATTATTCCCCAAATTATTGGAATTCTTAATAAATATCAATAATAATGCCAATGAGAAATACATCATATTTGCCACAGATTTATAAAATTGTTAAGTTAGATTTCACATATTTGGACAATTCCTATTGGAATTATTCTTCAAAAATTAATATTGAAGACTTCTCTGAAGAATGCAGAAGAAACTTAACCTCCAAAACCCAGCATGGCTTTAGACCATCCCACAGCACCACCACAGCATTACAATCATTTACAGATATAGTTAACCACAATAGAAACAAGGGACTATTTGTATCTTCCATTTTCTTAGACTTATCTAAATCCTTTGACATGGTAGACCATAACATTCATCTCCAAACTTTATCTAGCCTAAGCCTCAGCCCCTCCACTATATCATGGTTTACTAGCTACTTATCTGGTCGACAATAGGTAGTCCTATGGCATGACCAGCTGTCCCCCCTGCTACCAGTATCCATAGGTGTCCTTCAAGGGTCCATCCTTGGCCCACTATTGTTCTCACTATTCACCAACCAAATCAAGTCCTCCTCACTCACAGCATCAGTAGTACAGTATGCAGATGACACCACCCTTATAAGTGCCGCCCCCACATTAAAGGAACTGCAAATCCTCACCTTTTACTCTAGCCAAAACATGGTTCACAAACATCAAACTTATTCTTAACCTCAAAAAAACTAAATTAATTATTTTCGGCCCAGATCATGCTCCCCCCCCTCAACAACACTTTCACTGTTCACTCCAAAGATACCATTCAATCACTCCAACTGTACATACTAAACTGTTAGGTGTAGAAATAGACAATAACCTCAAATTTGACATCCATATAGCACAAACCATTAAGAAAGTTAATAAAAACTAGGACTTCTCTATAGGAACAAACACTTTATAACTAAACAAACCAAAGCTACCAGTGGCGGCTGGTGACATCAAATCAAAGGGGGGCTGCAGGAGACAGGTGAATGGGTGGGGTCAATGGGAAGGGGTGCTGCCAACTAGAAAGGGGAGGAGCTATGCTTAAAACCACAAAAACTAACTTTAATTAAATACGCTGCCCTGGGTGCCAAACTGTCATTATGAGAGCCCAATCAAGACAAAATGAAGTGTAGAAGAAAAAAAATATTTCAATGCATTGGCTGCATGACAGCTTACTTAATATCTAGATGGAAACAAAAAGGTTGTGAGGCATGAAAAAATAAATTACTTTTTAAATACATTACTGGAATGCCAGTCAAAATCAAGTATAAGAAAAGCAAGCAGCACTCAACTCAAACCAGTTCTCTTTGCACTGCAGATCTAATTATAATTTATATTCAGCTTTATTAAAGTACCAAGTGACATGCTGAAAGTAGCAATCTCTGTGATATCCCCACTTGTAAAATTGTTTCTTATCCAAAAAGACCTGCTACCTGACAACTCTCTACTTGTTTCATGGGGAAAACATGATCAAAGTAAAAAAATGAAAAGCAAACACGAAACAAGCTCAAGATACATTGCTTACAGGATTACTGTACAGGTTATGGATCACGCATGATAGATTGGCATTCTATTTAGTTTACAGGTAAAGCCTGCAGAGATGACTGGAATTCTCCAACAAGTGTAATGAGCTTCTTAAAATAATGTAATCCTGTCCTTTATTACAAATGCTGTCATATGCATTTCAGTACCCAAGGCTTATACATTATCTAGTTATGTAAGCATTCTCTGCATGGCAACAACAGAAAGGCTTTCAATGTTGGCAATTCTTTAACAGTATGCTTATTAAAGCTTACTTGCATCTTACGATCTCAGACAAGCTTACCTGATGGTCATTAAAGCATTGCCACTTAAACAGAGAGCAACAGGCACTTTCTGAGTAATAATAAGCATAAATCAACAGTACAAAAATATGACAGAAAGCAGACCATTCTGCAAAATAAAGGACAGATGAAAAGCCACTGTAGTACTTGTGTCTACCTTGGATGGGGGGATACTCTGCACATTTACACTACATAACTGCTCCTTGCCTTGCTTGGACACATTCAGAGTCACTACATGGGGGAGTGGGGTGCAACAAGTATGTCACAATTTGAAATGTCTCTGGCTGACTGTGATGGCCCTGACACATTTGTCATACCTCTCAACCTCAGAGCAAGAAATCTGGACAAAGTCATACATAGAAGTGGGACAAAGGACCAAAAATAAGGACAATTTTTAAATATTACTCTTATAAACCTAGAAAGATAATAGAATAGTAGGTACTGCATTAGTATGAATTTTCTGAAGGGTATGAAATCTGAAACTCAAATGTCTGTCATTATTTTCTAACTTCAGTCTTTAATAATTTGCCAAAAAAAAATACAATTTTATGAAAAATGGACCAAAATGTGATGCAAAAATATAAAATAGCCACACAATACAGCTGGGAACCTGTCAAAGAAGGGACACTTTTTAAATATTAGTACTGCTAACTTGAGCAGATGACAAAATAAAAGAATCTACATGCATTTCTGAAATAAAAGTAATCTGTAACTGATTATTACAGTTATTTCTTAATTGTAAACCCTCCACGTTTTCTTCCAAAATTGCTATTTTGCGGAGGGATTATTAGTGGAAGAGCAACATTTTGAGCCAAAATCTGGGACAATTGAGAGGTTTGGCTATGCCTAATTCTATAAAGCAATTTATTTGCATGTACCTCTCAACCTGTTAATGCAATAAATCTAGACAAGGCCAAATATATTGGGGGAACATATAAACAGTACTAAAAATTGCTCTTGTATAAACTGAGACAGTTGATAGAATAACAGGTTTTACTTTAGCATGCATTTTTCTGAAGGTTATGAAGTATGAAACTCAGTGTCTGCCATTATTTAGTGACTTAATTCCTAAATGATTTGCCAGAAAACCACAAATTTTATGAGGAACAAACCAAAAATAAGAAGCAAAAATCTATTCATTCTGTGACCAGTTGGGAGGTATAGTTCAGCCGGGCTTTGAGTTTGCTACCCTTTCCAAGTTCC
Organism: Protopterus annectens; assembly: GCF_019279795.1. Taxonomy (NCBI): domain Eukaryota; kingdom Metazoa; phylum Chordata; order Ceratodontiformes; family Protopteridae; genus Protopterus; species Protopterus annectens. Next base: position 842,378,370 of record NC_056745.1, read on the forward strand.
CCTCACAAAATCTTGGACGAATGGAGCCTCCCCCCCCCCCCCTGCAGCCATTCCAATGAACCATTACTTGGCTATTTCACCCCATTTACCATAAACACTAATGTGCATACTGCTTTACTTCTATGATGATTTGGACTTCATTTGAAAGTTTTATTTTGCATTTTACAACACGCTAAGCAAAGCAATGCAGCCTCACAATGAAAACAGACTTAGCATTAAAACTTCTCTGCCCTTGAAACTCACATTCATTGAAACAGCATTGAAACCCACATTAAAAAATATACATTTTGCCAGTGGCAGATAAAGATTAACTTTGGGCTGTTTTCAAATCATAGGCCCCTTGCACATCAAACATACATGTGCTCTTTAATACACCTTCCTGATTGTACTAAATTATATTCCTTGTACTATACAGTACAGTTGTTAGAGGGCATTTAAAATTTATTGTTTTGAACATTTTTCCAGTAAACAATGAAACAAAATGCATGCACCAATAATGACAAAACTGCCCTGTTCAGAACATTTCCATCATAAAAGTCTACTCAAACTTCTACAGTCCACCATTATCAGTAAATATGCACAATCTCTGAAGAAGTAAAAGTCATCTAAATAATTCCACATTAAAGAAATCTGTAACTAATGAAGAGGTTGCTGCTAGCAAACAACTTTATATTTCATTGTTTCATCTACAAAAAGAGTGCCTGTTGCCCTTGAGGAATAAATTGCCTATGTTGCATTAAAAAAATGATAAGCTAGTAATATTGCAATAGGGAATGGATGGCGAACTGATAAGTTCATAGTTACCAGGTATCTTCACCGAAATGGACTGCAGCATCCACCCCCTTTACAACACAGTACAGTATTAGCAATGCATCTACTTACTGTAGGAGTAGAACCCACAGCCTTCTGCATCAAAACCAAGTACACTACCTGTTGTGCTATTAACAATGGAAGTAGACTTGGCATAAGCAGCACTAAACGTTTGTTGCCCTGCAGCTCTCAGCTTCTTGTAAAATCTACTTGACACTCAGCTGTATCTCTGAACTTTGCAGCACAAGAAATCTGGAAAAAGCCAAAATTTATTGGGGGGGGGGGGGGCTAAAAAACAGGGACACATTTTAAACATTGCTTGTATAATGTTGAAAAGTTGCTAGAATAAAATGCTGTGCTACCACCATACATTTAATTGCCAAGTATTGAACCCAGGACCCTGTGCAAAACAATCAGAGCAACATGCCACTACACCAAATCATCTGTTCTATGATAGGAAGGAAGACTGAAACTTAAATGGCTACCATTTAGTGAATTCAGTTCTCACCATAGCTGTCAACCTCTTAGCACAAAACACCTGAACAAAGCCAATAATGGGGGAATACAGTCCCCAAACATATTCCGTGAATTCAGTTCTCACCATAGCTTTCAACCTGTTAGCAAAAAACACGTAGACAAGACAAAGCCAGTAATGAGGGAATAAAGCCCCCAAACATATTCAGTGAATTCATTTCTCACCATAGCTCTCAACCTTAGCACAAACAACGTGGATGAAGACAATAATGGGGGAATACAGTCCCAAAAATAGGGACAAATTTCAAATATCCATCTTATAAACTTTGAAAATTGCTAGAATAAAAGGTTTTGTGTTACCATGTACTTTCTGTACTGAAGACTATGAAGTCTGAAATTCAAATGCTTGTCATTTTTATTTAACATTTGTTAACCAGGAAAGTCTGACTTGGAACAAAAGCCAATTTTCAGCAGAAGCCCAGGGAGAAACACTCCAGGCACATGTGTTTGTAAGATGGGAGGATACCAGAGCAAACCCACACAAACACAGGTAGGACATGTAGATTCCACACAGAAGGCACTCCAGCCCAGAATCAAACCAGATAACCTATAGCTGTCAGGCAGCAATGCTACCAGTGCACCACTACACCACTCACTGTGTTAAGAAACAAAAATACAGAAACCATAGATTTTATGAGGAACAGAACAAACATGAGGCAAAAATCTGCAATTTTTTTTTTACAAATAGTGGTGGGTAGGGAATTCAGGCTCTTGCCACTTGGGCCCAAGGTACAGGGGTCAAGCCTTATTCTCTATCCACCACCATGTAGCAACTGGGGCATTTCACACACACACAATCATCCATTGCCATTGAGCTCCTCCATATAGAAAGTCCCTTGCAGCAGATAAAAGCCTGCAACAATCCATCCATATAGGAAGTCCAGCTAAAAGCCTGTGACAATGAACTGTACAATCCAGTAAGCAAGTCCTTCCCCTTCCATGCTGTGATGCTCCTTCCTGCGAGAGCACCACCCTGTGGATGTTGCAGTCTGATCGACATCCTGTCTATGCAGTTGTAACTGCATAGACTCCTGGGAAATTTGCAAATTCAGTGTTGTCTTCCAAATCCGGACTGCTGGTGAGACAGTCTGGATTCTGTGAGCATGCTCCAGACTGGTTCACCAGCAGTCTGGATAGCAGGAAATGCCACAGGTGCGCACGGTCCAGGACCTGTTTAATTTTATTTTGTTATTTTCCTTTCGTTTTTGTTTTATTTCTGTTTATTTTTTATTTTTACAGCTGGGGGGGGGGGGGGCTCCAGTCCAATAGCACAAGCTGCTCCTGAAAGCTACTCTTGCAAGAACTCATCTCTTATCCATCCTTCTCTATGCCTCTCCCATCCTTACTAATCTCCGCCAGAGTGATCTGAACAAAATGGAATCTTGTTATAACAAAATAGCCAAGTTCGCTACTGAAACCTCATACAAATCCCACCACTGTCTCGCCCTTAACCAACTCAATTGGCTCAAGCTACCTCAACTACTTCTGTTTAATCAACTCACAAAAGCGCATAATCTCTTCTACCTTCCAGAAAAAAACCCTGCACTTCAAAATATAATTAACCCCCACATTCCTTCCAGAGCCTTACGATCTTGTTCTCAGAACCTAATAAGCGTTATCAGACACAAAAATGATGCTGGCAAATCTCTCTTTGCCTGCACTATTGCCAAAATCTGGAACTCACTACCTAGTCAAATAACCTCCACTGCCTCCACTATTCAATTTAAAAAACTCCTGAGAACCCACTTCTCAAACAATTGACTTTGTTCAGGCTACTCCCCAGGTTAATTTGCACCAATACCATGTTCAAGGATTCTACTAAAGGTCCCATAATTCCTTTCACTGTAAAGCTTAATAATCACTGGTTATTTCTGTAACAAAATATTGAGAGTACTCATAATTTAGAAAGAAGAAGACAAAAAAACATTTTTTCTTGTGTGTTTATATTTTCTATTCTATATAAACCCTACTACTAGAATGCTGTATGCTGACTTTACTAAAGGAATTGTTAATCTATACATAACTTATGTTTCTATGGAAGCTATATCTCTGTAAGATATTCTTGTGTAATTTATTTATGACATGCTATTGGAGCTTTTCTCCCCGGGCCTCCGCTGAAAATGGATATGTGTCCAGTCGGACTTTCCCGGTTAAAAAATGTAAAATAAAAAAAAATAAAAATGCAAGAAAATTATATTAAAATCCACCTAGAAAAAAGCCATCTTCGTTATACTGGAAAATTCTCACTTAATTTTTACAGAGTTTTGTCACTACAAACAAAATTACAATTATGTATAAATCGAGTAAAATTAAATAATGTAGATGTGATTCTGAAATAATAGCTGATTGGATGTATATGGTATATAAATGTGAATTCATATAATATTTCTAAATCTTATTTTTATTTAATGCTCCAATTCCCGAGATAAATCCAAAAACCCAAGTGCCTCTTCTTCAGTCTATTCTTGCTAGAGCCAGAAAAGTAATTATTAAAAAGTGGAACAGTAAATTTATCCCCTCTAGTGTTGAATGTATTAATATGGCAAATATTGTTTGCAGTAGTGAATTGCATACTGTAAAGATGAGAAATTCTGATATTACAGATTCAAATAAACATTGGCTTAAACTTAAAGACTTGCATGAAAAATATTAATTGTTGTTTGATATGTATAACTTTGATGTATTAATCAGCAGTGGACCTATGTAAATAGTCATTTGTTTGCTTTATAATTGATTTGTTTATCTATAGCTTTAAAACCAAATTAAAAAAAATAATTAAAAAAAAAGAGAATGTACTGAAGCTGATATATAGCCATGCCTCTAAGTGAAATGTATTCACAAGCTAGACAGTGGCGTGTCCTGTATTGCTGCAGGTGCTCAGTTTCTATGTGAATTTGTCTTATATATTGATAATTTGGGGTTCAGATTTATTTATTTTCACCATAGTCAAGGTGCACTTGTCAGTTTATTTCTGAGCATCCAGACTTTGGAGAAGGCAGGACTGTGGCTCAGGACTGGTTTGTCAAACAGCTCCTTAAAGCAATCCTGCATATCCATCTTCTCTTACAAAATTTCCAGTTTATGGGATTTGAACTTCATAGTTGGCAAGACTGTCACTTAACTACTTAAGTCTGTGAGCATGATGGTTGTGAATTTCATTTTTTTTTTGAAAAGTATCTTTCCACTGCCACTGGCCACCAGCTTTACATACAGAATGTTTGATCTTCAGGTCCTAATGTGTAGGAAACCCTATGCAGTATTTCACAAGTATCGTATACAGCTCAGGGTAAACATGTTACTTTCTTATGGTGGTTCTGCAGTTGTCCCTGACTCTGTCAGTCCAGCTGTCCATTTTCTTCATGAGGTAGAAACCAGGAGAGAGAGGTTCATTTATACATATCAGATTAGATATTATCTGAAATAGGTGCTCTGTTTTAGGAAAATAGATAATATGAACATTTTCTTTGCACCATGGAGAAAAGGGTTCACAGTTGGTAAGCAGACATTATCCAAGTGAATTGCCAATTGCATCTTTTTCTGCCCTCAGTCAGCTAATTGCTGGAGACTAATGCTACAATCAGTGTTTGTTCCAGTAGGGGAGTGGCTACTCTAGAACTTTCTTCATGAATTTCTCCATTGCAGACATGCACCACTGCCACTCCTTCGATGAACATCTTCACCTAGCATTATTTTACTGACAGTGACTCTGGGAATCTGGCCTTGTTTGGTAAAATAAAGCAGTATTTCTTCAAGTCTCAGCGTTCAGAGGTCAGTACTTTTGTTTTCTTCTGGCTGCTTCTTCCCTTATGTCTACTGTGTGAGAGTCATCACAACTGATAACCTCTGCAGAAAGTCCTCAATGGTAGATGCAACGTACATGTTTTTACTGTATCAATTGATCTATAAGTGGATTTTTCTTGATGGAACTGAAAAAATCTATCCTCCACTACCCTGTTAATCAATGTGTCTTTCACCAGTCTCATCTGTTTGAGTTTTCTGTGAATCAGGCAACTATATGTTTGTATAGCGTGCCAAATCCTCATTATTTCTTGGTTTCTAGGAAAATACTTGATAGTAATACTTAGAAGGACTGGAGTAATTCTGAAGCACATCTTTTTGTGTTCCATGCATTCATTCACAGTGTAACTTATAACAGGAATACAGATGACCCCCTAATGTGATATCATCAAACTTTTTTGCCAAATGGCGATTTCTGGAGCATTCAAACTCAGCTAGGACCAGTCACGGGGTCCTATTGTAGATACACCTATAGTGTTACATTGACTGACAGAGGCGAAGTAGACCCACGTGTTATACTGCTGTAGGAGTCTCTCCTGAAGAGGTACTGTTACTAGTGTATACCTCACCTTATAATACCATATCTTCCAAAACCTTGTTTAATTGATGAAAAGACACAATGATATGACAGTTTATTATGCTTTTTCTGGAACTTTCTTCTTAGTTTACAATCCTAAGGCTAAAATAGGAATTGAATCCCCATTTATATGCATGTTATATGCATTAAGAGCATTTATTTCATTAAGCAGACCAGTAATTCATGTGAACACCCAAATCAAACAGTACATGCCATCCTGTTTGCATTTGATGCACATGTATTTGCTCCGTTCAAATAAGCAGGATATGAATGAATCAAAACACAGTCATTTATTCTTTCTGATGCCTTACTTTTATAGGTGTCATTGGACTTATATAACAGCTACTTTCTACACCACAGTAAAATAATATTCAGAAGATAGAAAAATATACTAATTTTTAATTTATCAACAGAAAAGTATACATTTTTCTTGAGTTTTTGGATTGCCATCTGCTTTCATATCATGCTAACAAATTAGCTTAGACTTAAAAACACCCTGAAATATCATCTAGCCTTTTGAGGGAGTAATGGTGCAAACACAATGACAAGGTACTTTCTTTGAAGACTAAAACACATTTCTTTTTTCCCATGGCTGTAGTAAATGCATTCCAACTACTGTCTTGTGGGCTACCTATTGGTGTATAATTCCTCAGCCACATTACATCTACAGTAACTTTATTATCAGATTTTCTGTGCGAAAAATCATTTTGAGGTATAATATATATGAAAAACATTCTGTTAACTTTGGATATTTGCTTCTACAGTATAGTGATCCAGAGTAGGATAGGAAAATGGATAATTTATTAAAGACATTTTTTCATGTACATAATAACTCTGTATGCCTAATAGTGGATGAATTGCCAGAGATTCTCTAGAGAAATTGTCAGAAAAAAATAACATACTGAAATATACACAAATATAGTTACACTGATTAAGGAACAAAACGAAACATAAACTAGCTGTTTTGATGTGTCTCAAATGTGTACACTATTCAAAGATAGAAATTTTGGGGAGACCTTAGAGCTACTTATTCAGTAATTCAGAACAGTGATTTATTTATCTATAGGCTACAATTGTAAATAAAGTAAGCTTGACACAGCTGAAGTGATTTAATCATCTCAAAGTAAATAGCCTGTGAACCTAGAGACATGGCATATTTTATATGCAGATCATTTGACAATTAATATTTTTCTCCCTAAATAAGGCAGATATGTGCACTTGGTACATGCCTTCGACATATTAATTGGTATGTGGCAGTCATAGACTTATCATGTCTCAATTTGTCCAAAGGAAGATATCTGCTTGTTAATTAGATACATGGGTCTATATTTCTATGTTATTTGGCTTGAGTGTTTCAGCCATTACACACACAGCTATCTGAGGAGGAGCAGCTGATCTGTGATATATAGCAATGAGTAGTCTGTTTTTTTTTGCAGTAGTTATTGCTTATTCTAGATATTTATAGCAATTTTATTGTATACTGCATACTTGTACTGTATTTCATAACTATTGTCTCACTTGTGATAAACATTTCTGTAGTGTTCAGATTTGGCATCTTGTCTTTATACCTGCTGGCCTTATTCTAAATTTGATCTTGGACACTCCTCCCAGTCTAGTGTTATTAGCTCATTCTACCTAATACAGAGAGAACATCTGAGAAGGCCAACTCACTTAGTTTATTTCCTTCTGTTCCTCCTTTCTCCCTTTCTTAAAAAAAAAAAATGTCTGAATATCCTTGTGTTCTGACTGTGCTTCTCAAACATTTTGGAAATATAGAAATATAGAGTGTATTTTAGTGCATTTATTGAAACTGCACTTGCCTTAATATTGCTACAGCTCAAGTGCTCTAGGTTGCACTGCATCTGAATTGTTTTAGTGTGTTTTAGCTGCTTTTCTGTATATATAGACTTTTTTGTATATGTAGACTAGCTACTTATTCTACTGTATTACTGCCTCTTAAATCATTTTTCAGTTGTGCACTTGCCTTGCTACATTTAAAAAGTTTTAAATTGCTAATTTTGTAGAGCTGTAATTGTATTTACTGTTTAGGGCTACACACTCACATGTGTTAGCCTTTTCTCTGTTTATTTAGTGTATTATTGCATTATTTAGCCTGTTTTAACCAAAAAAACAAACAAAAAAAAAACAAATACTATCTTGTTTGCTCGTTTCCTGCCTTTCCTAGCTAGTATAGTCAAGATCCCAGGCTTTGCTGGTTTCAGGACATTATTTTCTGTGTTTAGAGCTATCCAGACCTTGCTAACTGCAAAGTACCTTGCAAAGGTGAGGGAAAACAGCTCTTGTACTTTACAAAGCAGCACCTAACCAGACATGTCCAAGGGTCAGCTTCCGGTGATTTCTCCTGTCCACCTGGTGAATCTGGGCATACTGGGGCAATGCAGCAACTGCCTCATGTACACAGATACCCTCTCCTCCTTCCACCCAACCCTACAACCTGCGAGAGATGCACTTACATAGCCAAACTGAAAGAAAAGCTCTCTCCAGTCAAGATTGTGCTAGACAGTCAAGAGGAGAAAGTTAACACCTGCACTACACCTCAAGCAACACATAGCCCTTCAAAACCCACACCATCAACACCCACACATAGCGACACTAAACCCACATATGCGGAGGCCCTTAACATTAACCTGCCCAAGCAAAAAATGACCTCAAAAGCTGAAACACAAACAAACACCAGTCACAACCAAAGTGACATATAGCTCACAACACCAGTGTGCCACCCAACAACAGTCCCTAAGGCAAGACAACGTACCCAACACTTTATTCATAGGTGACTCTATAGTCAGGCACACTGATGTCCCACTCACCAGGCTGAACAAGGAGAAAATTACAGTCAGCTGCCAGTCGGATGCCAGGATCCGCCACATAACGCATGCACTCAAGTCACTCCACAACAAGTTCAAATATGACTCTGTCATTTTCCATGTTGGAGTGAGTGACTTGAGATGTACCTCCCTGGACTACATGAAAAGAGACATGGAAGAGCTTTCAGATCATGTGACCCAGGCAGGTATGACTCTAGCCCTGAGTAGAATCCTACCTTCACCCAGAATGATACCACAGTATAAGGACAAAATGATTGACTTCAACAACTGGCTAAGCTTCTAGTGTCATTCAAAGGGGATCCAGTATCTGTCTGTCTGGGATGACATGATCGACAACCACAATGCTTTGCCAAAGATAGTCTGCACCTGTCACCCCTGGGATTCAGGTTACTGGCTAAAGCTCTTGCCACCCCTATAGTGCCTTTTTTAGGCAAGGTTGAAAGGACAAAACCACTACCGTAACAGATACATGCATGTAAAATCTGAAGGTAATGCCACTCAGTGCTAGAAGTCTAAACCTCAAAATGCACTCTCTTGAGGCACTCCTAAAAATGGAGAACATTGATATCTGTGCAGTAACTGAGACCTGGCTCAAGGCGCCAAAGAGCACTCTTGCAATACCAGGCTACAACTCTTACTACACTTTTCGGCCACCAAACCAAGACCGAAATACTAAAGGTGGAGGAGTGTCCATATTCACACCTCCAGGCTAGTTGCCCAACACAATGCATCTGAAATTCTCCAGGTGCAACTAACACTAGGTCTGACTGCAATCCAAATTGTAGCTTGCTACAGATCCCCCACCATGCCCCAAGATTCTCACTACACCTTTCTAAAGGTACTGGAAAATATTAAGATACAACCAAACACCCTAATACTGGGTGATTTCAACTACCCTGCCATTAACTGGGAAAACTACTTGGGTACCAACATCTTTTCCCAATGGTTCTTGGAATTCATAAATTCCAATGCCCTGGATCAACTAATCCATTGTCCCACCAGGGGTTCCAATATCCTAGACCTGGTCATTACCAACATGGGAGATAGATGCTCCACTCCAGTGGTCATCCCCTCATTGGTCAGGTCTGACCATAAGCAAATCACCCTTGATATCCACATCCCACCCCCACCCCCCAGTAAGGAAACCTCCGAAAAAACTTCTCCAAAGCCAACTTCATGCTACTCAAGTCTGAAGTGACAAACTTCATGACATCCATGCAGATGGGAGCTGAAAGTTCGACTGCTGAATGCTACACTAAGGCATTGTATGAGCACATCCATTTGTGCATGAATTGTGCCATCCAAAATAGAGCCAAGACGCTCTCCTCCAAAAAAGGAAGTCAATCTGGTGGTCCCCTGCCATAAACAAACTACACAACAGAAGAAAGAAACTGTTGCAGAAAAGAGGAAAATCCCAGGATGGAAAAAACTCCCTTACCAGCCTCAGTAAGAAGCTGAGATCCCTCATAAAATCATCCAAAGCTAGTTATGAAAATAAAATTGCCAAATATTTCAAAGACAACCACAAGGCATTCTATAGTTATATCAAGAATCTAAATGGCAATGCTCAGATATGCTCTGAGCAAAAAATAGAATGGCATTAAATATACTGATCCCAAGGATATTGCCAATATCCTGGCAGATCGATTTAGTGCCAACTTCACCCCCCTCTCACCCCCTAAATAGCCCATCTTAGTACCAAAAGATTGCCAAATTCCGGTAATCACGGCCACACAGGTAAAAACCACACTCTCCAAAGCTAAGAATACAACATCCATGGGACCAGATGAAATCCCGGTCTGTGTACTACATGAACTACAAAATGAACTGGCACCTCACCTAAGAGTCATGTTTAATCATAGCCTCACCTCAGGCTTCGTGCCCACTGAGTGGCGCACAGCTACAGTTATCCCACTCCACAAGGGGAGGGGGATCCACCTTGGATCCTGGGAACTACCATCCCATCAGTCTGACGAGCCTGATCTGCAAGGGCATGGAAAACATTATCATGAAACTTATAAACAAAGACATTGGCAACCTTCAAACACTGGATCCCACCCAATTTGGGTTCGTGAAGGGCCGATCTTGTCTCCTGAACCTGATTGACTTCTTCGAATCAGTCTCCAGAGCTGTGGATGAGGGTAAGGCGGTCCTCTCAGCCTATCTGGACCTCACCAAGGCCTTCAACACCATTCCCCCACGCTGGAATCATAGATAAACTTACTAAGCTGGGCATTAATCCCTATGTCACTCAGTGGGTTTCCAACTGGCTTACTGACAGAATCCAGACTGTAAAAGTAGCCGACTCCAAATCCAGCTCCAGAGAAGTGACAAGTGGAGTACCTCAGGGTTCAGTCCTGGGACCGCTCTTGTTTGGCATCTACTTCTCTGAAGTACAGGCCAGCACTAAGGGACTCTGGCTAACAAAGTTCGCAGATGACTGCAAACTGGGAGCCATTATTGAATCCCCAAATGATCTGGATATTCTACAAAAGGGCCTTACAGAAACAGATGCTTGGTGCCAGAGCCATGGGCTCAAGCTTAATGCCAAGAAATGTATAGTTATTCCCTTTGGGGAAAAAAACATGTACCCATGAATTACAACATAGGTGGCAGTACACTAAACACCAAAAGTGTGATGAGAGACTTAGGGACACAGGTGGACAGTGGTCTCACCTTTGATAACCACATCGCCACAACAGTCAGGAAATCCTTCTATGTGACACACCTCATCACTAAGGGTTTTTCATCCAGAAAAAAGGATGTCATTGTCCCACTGTACTCATCCCTCATTAGACCCATTATAGAGTAATGCCCCATTTGGTATGTACGTCACAAGACATCTGCAACAGCTGGAAAGCCACAGAAATACCTCACTGAAAGAACCACAGGCCTAAAGCAGATGCCCTATGTTGACCGTCCAAAAAAACTCCAGCTATACTCTGTGGCATATCGTCAACTCAGAGGCAATCTCTGCTTAACATACAAGACCATGTCAATCCCTGAGCTGTTGGACATGCTCCATTTAAAGAAATCCCAATCCCTCAGAGCCTCATGCTCCAGGGGATCTAAACCTTGACATCACAATGAACAAAACATGCTGGAGGGAAAGGTTCCTGACCCAGAGACTCCACAGACTCTGGAATAGACTGCCCATACATGGCAAGCAGAGTGCCTCCTTGGCCCTCTTCAAAAGGAACCTTGACGACTGGATGGGAGAGAGGAAATTCACCCTAGGGGTCCAAGGAAGTAAATATTGTGGGAAGAAATATCCAGGGAATTGTTATGGCTAGGCTTGTACAGGCCCTAGGGCCGATAGCCTAGTATCAACCTATGAACCTATGAACCTATGAACCTATATGATTTTTACAAAGTTGCATTCTGTGCAGAATATAGGTGGCATCTTATCCTGGACTGCAGGGTAAACAGTATTTAATTTTCATTACTTTAACTATTGCTTTGTGGTTTCTGTTATAGCCATGGTGTACAAAGTAATTTTTAGGACCAACATTTTTGCCATCTGAAATGCATTACGTTTGTGTTATTCCATTGCTGTCATCTTCTTTACTCAAAGATTCTGGACAAAGCCAAAAACGATGGGGGGGCAAAGGCCCAAAAGCAGAAAAACATTTTAAATATTAATTTAATTGACTTAAAATGTTAATAGAATGGCAAAATGCTATTTCTGAACAATAAAAAATGTGATGTCTGGCATTATTGACTGACTGCAGTTCTGAAGTGGTTTATCAGGAAATAAAACTGAGGAACAGGCGAAGATATGAAGCAAAATCAAGGAAAGTTCTTCTAACAAATAAATGATAAAAAGAGTATGAAAGAACTAGAAAATGTCATTTTTTCACAGTAATTTATGCATATTATTTTACTAGATATCTGCTTTAATGGCTTTAGTATGAAAGTTTTGTATATTTGGTAATCTTTAAATATATATCTTAGAAGAAAACACAATTTGTTTTTTGGAGGGATCAGCAGCATAGAAGCTTGGTGTACAAAGCTGTGATTTTTGACTACTACATAACCATTCTCAGAGTAACTGTTTACCTACTGTAAGTGCACCCTTAGCCTCACAAATGTGCACGAAAGAATTGTTTGATAGCCCAGGAAACGTTAATACTATTTCAGCATAGCAAAGTATTTTACAGTTTTTTTTCTTATGTCTCAATCAGTTCTGTGTGTGCATGAAGCACAAGGATTATACACTTGGCAATCATACTTGGTAAGATCGTTTTATTCTTGCATTATAAAGAACCAAAATCATAATGGAAAAGGCATGCAAAAATGAAAGAAACCATTCCCAAAGCTGCAGAATGAGGAAAGGCTCATTTCATGCAGTTGTACAGGTACAGATTTCTCTTAATTGAATGCTGTTGACGTAAACCTGACAAGCAAATGCTATGCTTTATTTGGTTTGCTCATGTATTTTGTCATAGCAGCTAACTCACTGCACTTCAACAAACACAGCTGTTATTATGGTGGCTTTATTATAGGGTTTAGTCACACTTGCTTGAGGGCTTTGGTCATAAGCATGAAGCATGAGTGACCTATGAGTGGTCTATGTAAATTCCTGTATTCACCCAGCTCTGGACAATGTATTACTGACAGTATATCATGAATAATTATTTCAATGTTTCTCTCTGACTTTTGAGAAGACAGCAATAAATAAAACAAAAAGTGCTCTCCTTCTCTGTTCTAGAATGATATCGCTTTTCCCTCAGCAATAGCTATGTGCTGGGCATGCTTTTCCATCTTTAACGAAACAGAGTTGGCTATTTTTATTTGCACTATGATGATCTGATTCACATTTTAAGTTGGTTTAAAGTTGAGGGAACTGTATTGCTTTTATTACACAGAGTTATGTGTAGTCAACTCCAGTCTGGAGAAATCTAACTCTGCTTGGGTGAAGCTGACGTAAAGATATAGTATATATTATTGTGTGGATGGCAAAATAAGTGAAAAATATAGGAGATAAAGAAGAACTTTGAAGACTTTACTATTTTACCTTATACAGCACCCTTCACTGAGGACAAGAAGAAAGATGCTGTCCATTAACTTTTCATTGCTAAGTGGTGGTCAGTAGGAAGTGAGGCAACATTTTAGATATAACCATTGGCAATGGAAGAATTAATGTTATGATTAACTCTTTATTTCCATTTTGGAAGCAAGACCATTTCACTTGCATAACCCATGGCATGGTATCATATGTTTTAATGTTATATGCATATACAGTGTATATCAACATGCGTACATGTACATCACTTATCATACTGTAAACAAAGATGTACGTGTGCATGCATGCTGATATACACTGTATATATCTATACACTTAGACCGGTGCTTGCTGTGTTCTCTTGCATCACAAATGCTGCAGGCATAGTATGTGTACTGTCGCTGTCATATCATCTAAGCAGCCATTGCTCTCTACTGATGTAGAATGACTTCCCTTTCATCCATCTGCTACTGGAAATACATTTCCCTTATTTAATTAGCAAATGAATTCATAATTATACTTCTCTGCCCTCACACTTTCAAGAAAAAGAAAATGTTTCCAAATCTCAAACATGCCCATCATCTTTTCTTGAAGAGAGTGTGGTAGAAGCATTATCTTTTGCACTGAATTAGATATAAAGTTATTTATGACATATATTTTAAGCAAAACAAAATTGACTTTTTTATCCTACTTCAGATTCATGACATGTCTTCCCATTTCCACTGCATTTTTCTAATTTTGTTAAGGAATTCATTAATTAATTCATATTTGTTAACTGGGTTAGTCCGACTGGACAAAAGCCCCTTTTCAGCAGAGGCCGGAGGAGAAAAGCTGCAGTCGTAAAAAAGACAATAAATATCATGGTAAAATTATTACAGGGAACTAAGATTTTAAAGAACAAATAGGCTAACAGTTATTAACAAGGTCAGTTATTACATGTGAATAATAATGTGTAAAGAAAAAAAAAAAAACTAAGTGTACACAGTACAAATATGTCAAAAGTAATTCAAGTAAAAACAACATAATGAGGATGCACAATATGCAAGACATAATATTGTGCAACCACTTACAAGCAAAAATAGGATGACAGATGAAGGAAGAATAAATGAGAGAAGAGGTCACCAGCTAGGAAAAAGAAATAAAGTGGAGAGACCTAGAGAAGTTGTAGTATAGAATATAGAGAGGAGGAGACCCCAGTTAGGAAGGAGTTGTAAAGGAAAGTCAGGCAAAACACTATGGTAGTAGAAGCTAAGAGGACAACATACAGATTAGTGGTGTTATTTTGTTTTATAGAGGAAGCAGCATGGGGGGGTGGGGGGGAGGCAGGAATTATGTTGGGTCATTACACAAGCATGTCAGCTTCTAGGGTTAGTGATAGATCTGATATTTAGCGGTAATTTATTTGAAGCATTTGCTATGGAATAGCTGTAAAGTAGTTTGTCAATGTTTTTATTGGTCCTGTAAACTTGCAGAAGGTTCTTTGAGAGCTAAGGAGAGCACGGCTGGGAGTGTAAGGCTGGATAAGAGTAGAGAGAGAAGGCAAGATGAAGATTCATGAAAGATGGAATGAGTCATGAAAAGCTGGGGTAGCAGGATTTGGTGATGAAATTCCTGCCAATGCAAAATTTTTAGGGCTATGCAGTGATGAGTGCGATAAGGTTTGTTGGAAGCAAATCTTGCAATTTTGTTGTAGGTGAGTTCTTATTTTGTCAGAAGATTAGATTGGAGGTGTGTGAGTACAGGGGCAGCATAGAGTAATGTGGGAAGTAAGAAGGTTTGTGCAAGGGAAAATCTTGAAGCATTTATGAGAATTTTTTTCTGTCTGTATAGCAGGCCAAAATTTTGATGAGTTTTTTTAATGCCCTGCTGAGTGTGAAGATTGAATTTTAAATGGTCATCAGTAACAATACCTAGGAGTTTTGTGTAGGGTTCAGTAGAGATGATTGTGTTCTTCAGTGATGAGACAGAAAAGGTAGTTTTGAGATATCGGAGAGCTGTAAAGAGACATAGGAGAAGTTTGGTTTTCTTTGCTTTCAGTAACGGTTGGAAGTAAGCCAGTTTTCGACCAAGTGAAGGGTGTGGGTATGGAGGTGAGCGCTGTTGTCATAGTAGGAGATGATTGTGGAGTCGTCAGCATACTGAATAAAGATAGGGAGGGGACAAGAAGAGAGGAAGTCATTAATAAAGATGTTAAAAAGTAGAGGTCCAAGGATGGAGCCTTGGGGCACCCCAGTTTGAACAGGTAGGAAGGGAAAGAGGTTTGATTGCCATTTCACAGCCTTGAATCTGTTAGGGAGGTAGCTGGAGAACCAAGATAATGCAGAGTTAGATAGGTTACGTATAGCTCGCTTGGATAGAAGTATTCTGTGGGAAACAGTATCAAAGACTTTGGCTAGTTCAAGAAGCAAGCAAGAGACTAATTTATAACTTTACATATATCATGCCTAATCTTGTATGCATTTTATATTTATGTTTAGACCTTCTGGCTATGCCATAGTCAGTCTGGGGTAATGTTATTACCAGCATAGTTTCCCACTAGTCTGTGACCACATGCAGGTCTTGGTAGCCACCCCTCACATTTCTTCATTTGCACAATTTATTGCTTTTTTGCTCCATCCACACATATACAAGACAATGTTGCATCTGTAGCTACAAATGTCCTCATTTTTACTATCTGTTACAGTGACTACATTCTTGTCCATTTACACAGACCCCGGGATTCATGAACCTTGTGCCAGGCGCACGCATGGCGTAGGCGCCACAATGCCAGACATGGCCGCTGAGCGATTCAGGTACGAACCAATCCCACGTGCACCACCGGCGTATGCCTGAGTTGCGCCGCCTCTGGTGTAGGTATGTTAAACACCCCATGTGCGGTGTTGCACCATGCAAATGAAGGCAAATATCGATCCAGTAAGTGGCGCAGGCGTAGCATAACGGCACGGCAATGTAAACCAAAAAAAATGGTTTACAGTCATCCAAACATGACATAGGAGTAACGGAAGGCTGCCAACGTCAGGTGTCATACTGGCGCAACATGCCAATGGGGAAAGACACCGAGAATGTCAAAGGAAAACATGCAGAAAACGTAAATAACGACATAAATGGTATGTACGCAAAAACCAGAGCAGAACCCCAGGACATGTCCGCGGAAGGTGCGGAACAATGAATTAATATGACAATGTCATAAAAGAGCAGTATAAGACACATCAGCATCACAGCCACAATACACCATAGTATGCATGGAAAGCCACAACCACAGCGCAAGGGTTGCCAAGGAGTGGCGGTGGTGTCCGGCGCCGTAACCATGTATTAGTAGTCAATGCCATGCAAATGAGGCAGATAATACTGAATCGCAAAACCCCCGCTGGCATAAGGCTGCATCAAACGGTGCAGCGGTAATACACTGAGGAGTGGCCTAGAGGGAATACATGTCAATCGCAGAGGGGTGTGCCACTGTAGGAGGAAGCACATTGGAGCCCAGCAAACAGGGGCTGTACAATGCACATCACAGCATCAGCACCGGCGTGTGAGAAAATAGATGCGCTGAGAGTACAGAACGCGCGCACAGATGCATGTGTACGAGGATGACTACGTTCCCCAACCCAGTCATGTGACGGGCGACCCGTCAACAACCACGGATACAAGAAGGTGATGCGGAGAATATGAGGAAATGCGGAAGCAGTGTAATTGGAGTCGTAATGAGCAATCAACACCAATCAACCCACGAAGGGCAATCGGCGGCAGCTGACAACTCTGCATGCAGAATCCCGCAAAACAGGAAAGGGGAGGCATATGAATGCAAAGAAAGTAGGGGATGTAGCAGAATTGCAAAGAGCGAAGAACCGAAACAGCACAGCCAAGTAGAGAGGTAGCATAACGGCGGCGGCAGACAAAATGCATGAGATGCCATGTGCCTGCAGGATGCACTCCAGGAAATAGTAGGTGTAACCTGCACAAACAGTAAATTAAGGTGTAAAGCTAAACCAATGCAGGCAAGTGTAATGTAACAGCAAAGGCAACAGCGTTGCAGTGCCAACGGTAAAACACGGAAGATAACACACAGATACGGCAGCACAGACACACCCAATGACATCACCGGGTGTAGAGCACAACACTATAAAGTGTGAATGCACACAACACACAGCGTGTATTCCCAAACGCCGCACTTTAGGGTGTAAACACACGGGGAACTTTTAAAATGTATATGTAGGGTGCTGCCGTGGCCGTGATGCATCGGTATGTGTTAGAGACAGACGGAGTTGCGGAGGAGGGTGCCGACAACAACCGTAGGCCTCAGAGGAGAAGGAGAGTGTTCAGACCAAGGGCGACCTACCAGGGGCTGCAAGACCTGGAAATAGTAGAGCGTTACAGGGTGGACAGGGACACGTTACAGCAAATAGTGGAGCTGTGCCGGCCACGCCTGAGAACAAGAGACAACAGAGGGGAGCCCATCCCAGTGGACACAAAGGTATGTGTAAGCTTGCGAATACTGGCAACAGGTACCTTTCAAAGGCCAACAGGGGATATAATGGGCATCTCACAGGCATCAGCATCCAGGGTACTACACCAGTTTCTGGATGCCATGTTACGAAATGCCCATGAGTATATATCATTCCCCAGATCTCAGGAGGAGTTGGCTAGCAATATGCACCACTTCCACCGTGTGGCACAATACCCGGAGGTACTGGGTGCGATAGACTGTACGCACATAGAAATCAAGTCACCACCCGGGGAGCAGGGTAGACGCTACATAAACCGCAAGGGATTCCCCTCCATCAATTGCCAGGTCGTGTGCAATGTGCAGGGCATTATCATGGATGTGTGTGCTGGCAGCCCTGGAAGCTACCACGACTCCCATATCTGGCATGCCTCACAGCTGTATCAGGTATTCGCCAGGGGGGACATCACACAAGGTCACCTTGTGGTGGATGCTGGCTATGCACTGGAGCCGTGGATGATGACACCCATCAGAAATGCACACACACACATGCAAGAACGCCATAATGAGGCACACGCACAAACCAGAATAATCATAGAGCGTGTGTTTGGGATGTTGAAATCATGGTTCCGGTGCTTGGATACATCCGGTGGAGCCTTGCAGTACTCTCCAGGCACATGTGCCCACATATTCATAGTATGTGCCATGCTACATAATATGATCCTGTGGAAACAGCTGCTGCAGGGACATAATGGTGTAGGGCCACCAAGCCCGCCACAACTGCCAAGGCAAGCACAGGCACAGGGCATTCAGCACCATGAACACACTGTGCCAGCCCCAGTAGGCAGACGGAGGCGTACCCAATATGCCTATGCCTTGGCAAAGAGGGAACGTATAGCACATACTCTGACAGCGTAGGCCCCATGGACTGACACCTCCCTACCTGCACACACAGTGAAATGGACGGCACACAAACATGGCCGCCCGTAATGTGTACTGTATGTGCGGTCCCATGTGTGACTCCAACATAGGTAGCACCCAAACACTGCACACCCAACAGCCAGCGGAGCATGGAACGCCAACACCTCAACCGCACGCGGGTCTGACAGCAGACGGCGTAGCCTGCCACTAGCGCAAGGTGTCTACTTATGTACATATGTGCATACACAGATATGGAGATAGATATCATTACACACGTAGAAATATATGTACACATACACAGATATAAAGTACAACAGGTTCAACAGGGAATCACAGAGATGCAAGGTGACAGAGAAGCAAGACGCGAAATCTCTACATAGTAAACATAGTGAACGACAACCCGACTATCTGGGAGGGTGGACAGAGCAGGGAACGCCACCCATGGAAAGGTCAACCTACAGAAATGCATATTCGCGAGTTGGGACGATCGCCAGACCATGGTACAGTAACAGGACATGTGCGGGGAATATTATAAGGATATGAGGGCAGAGGTAGACACCGCCGCCGGCGATGTGGTCAATGTAGGTACTGTGTGCAGCCGTCCCTGCGAAAGCGGCAGTATGTGTATGTGTGAGGTGAGGGTGTCGTGTGTTCCGCTGTGTGGGTGTAATGTGTGTGCCACTGTAAAATGTGTATGTAGGTGACATGTGACAGGCGGAGTGGAATAACATGTGTAGGCATACAGTATAGGAACCACAGGCGTATGTACAGCAGTACCCACAAAGTAGTACAGAGAGCTCCTCACTGGCTAGGCGCGTGGCGACGTAAAACGATGCAAAGCGGAAATGTCCCAGAATGTACCACAGGAGTAAAGCCAACATGGGATGCAAAGGGCGCATGTTCAAACCATGACCGTATGTATGGCCGATATGGTAATGTCAACACAGCATGACCGCGAATGCAAACGTGGACACCGTCGTAATCCG